>NC_084733.1:74263526-74271026 GCF_033978785.1 Entelurus aequoreus | reverse complement strand
CAGCCACCAATTATGCAAGCTCATGAATGTTAAACTGTCAGTCTCCCAGTGCACCACCAGCAAATTATAAGTAAACACACACGCGCGCACACACACACACACACACACACACACACACACACACACACACACACACACACACACACACACAAGACACACACACACACACACACACACACACACACACACACACACACACACACACACACACACACACACACACACACACACACACACACACACACACACACACACACACACACAGATATGTACTATAACTGTCTTGACGACATCTAAGTTGTGGCAGCAGTGTGACCTACATTTCATTGTGTATCTCAATAGTGAAAATGTAAACAAATAATCATCAGCGGCCTCTAAAGCCAGGAAATTGACAGGCAAACATGTAGCTCGAAAACAGAAAGCTTATGTATGTATGTATGTATATATATATATATATATATATATATATATATATATATATATATATATATATATATATATATATATGTGTATATATATATACATATATGTATATATATATATATATATATATATATATATATATATATATATATATACATACATACATACATACATACATACATACATACATACATACATACATATATATATATATATATATATATATATACTGTATATATATACATGTATACATACATATACACATTCAGTATATATACACATATATACTGCATACATATATACAGTCGTGGTCAAAAGTTTACATACACTTGTAAAGAACATAATGTCATGGCTGTCTTGAGTTTCCAATCATTTGTACAACTTTTATTGTTTTGTGATAGAGTGATTGGAGCACATACTTGTTGGTCACAAAAAACATTCATGAAGTTTGGTTCTTTTATGAATTTATTATGGGTCTACTGAACATGTGAGCAAATCTGCTGGGTCAAAAGTATACATACAACAATGTTAATATTTGGTTACATGTCCCTTGGCAAGTTTCACTGCAATAAGGCGCTTTTGGTAGCCATCCACAAGCTTCTGGTTGACTTTTTGACCACTCCTCTTGACAAAATTGGTGCAGTTCAGCTAAATTTGTTGGTTTTCTGACATGGACTTGTTTCTCCAGCATTGTCCACACTTTTAAGTCAGAACTTTGGGAAGGCCATTCTAAAACCTTAATTCTAGCCTGATTTAGCCATTCCTTTACCACTTTTGACGTGTGTTTGGGGTCCTTGTCCTGTTGGAACACCCAACTGCGCCCAAGACCCAACCTTCGGGCTGATCATTTTAGGTTGTCCTGAAGAATTTGGAGGTAATCCTCCTTTTTCATTGTCCCATTTACTCTCTGTAAAGCACCAGTTCCATTGGCAGCAAAACAGGCCCAGAGCATAATACTACCACCACCATGCTTGACGGTAGACATGGTGTTCCTGGGATTAAAAGCCTTACCTTTTCTCCTCCAAACATATTGCTGGGTATTGTGGCCAAACAACTCAATTTTTGTTTCATCCGACCACAGAACTTTCCTCCAGAAGGTCTTATCTTTGTCCATGTGATCAGCAACAAACTTTAGACGAGCCTTAAGGTGTTGCTTTTGGAGCAAGGGCAGCCTCTCAGACCTGCTTTTTGGTGATTCTCGGTTGACTCCTTTCTCTCAGCAGCAGGTGATAGCTTGCGTTTTCTTCCTGATCGTGGCAGTGACAAAACTGTGCCATACACTTTATACTTACAAACAATTGTCTGCACAGTTGCTCTTGGGACCTTACGCTGCTTTGAAATGGCTTTAAGTGACTTTCCTGACTTGATCAAGTCAATGATTTTTTTTTTTCAGATCTGTGCTGAGTTGCTTTGACTTTCCCATTGTCGCGTTTGTAACCGAGTCTAATGACTGCATCACATGAGCCCTATTTAAATGGGCTCAGAGAAGTGAACAGGTGTCGTCAATCATAATCACTCACAGGAAGTTAAGAGGCCATGCCATGGAGCTAATTGTGGTCACATTTTCAGCAGACCCATAATAAATTCATAAAAGAACCAAACTTCATGAATGTTTTTTGTGACCAACAAGTATGTGCTCCCATCACTCTATCACACAAAATAAGAGTTGTAGAAATGATTGGAAACTCAAGACAGCCATGACATTATGTTCTTTACAAGTGTATGTGAACTTTTGACCACGACTGTATATACATATCACACATATTTTACTTTGTGTGTTAGCTTGAGAAAGTGGTCTTTAGGACTCACACATTAATAACTGTATCCACTCGACATCCATTGCATGGGTCACAACGTGCCTTACAAAGTGAGTAGTTCTGATTGGATCCCCTCCATGGTATCCCCCCAACCCCTCTCCCATATGCAACTGTGATTGGATAGATTCCTAACGTGTACCACCCCGCCTAAAGAGCTACTTAAATAAGATTGGATTTCATCTCGGTCAACATTTTCCTCATAATTCGTTGACTAAATAGTCAACGTTGTCATTGTTTTAGTCAACGTGCATTTGGTTTTGATTAGTTATCGTCCTATTTTAGTCAGTGGAAAATAACTGAGGACAAAAACTTTTAGTCAGCAAAATTAACCGGTTAATTGACGGACTTAAAGACAGATTTTTTGGGGGCAGCATAGCTCGGTTGGTAGAGTGGCCGTGCCAGCAACTTGAGGGTTCCGGGTTCGATTCCCGCTTCCGCCATCCTAGTCACTGCCGTCGTGTCCTTGGGCAAGACACTTCACCCACCTGCTCCCAGTGCCACCCACACTGGTTTAAATGTAACTCAGTGTCAGGTTCAAACACTGATGGCATCTATTAAACAGACAAGAAGCAAGGAATCATGCAGAGACAGAGTTAAATTTGGCTCAATGAGGAGAACGCATGGCGCTGCACACTTACTCACAGCCTCGCCCTACGCTCTAAGGTACAGCTCGTGCGTCCCTCTATTTATTCAGGAGTTCCCCAGTCAACATCACTGAGGCCACCTCAAAAAGGAGTTATCACACATATCATGCAAAGCAGCTCCAGTACGCACAATGCGTGACGGAATGTGCTGGGGCCTTGTGATTTCGCCTTGTCTCTGCTTCCTCTGCGTGCTGTCGTCTTATCTTCATTGAGGTCCTTGGCTGTTAGCGGGCTAAAACAAAGTTAACATCTGCGGCTGATGCCACACCTCAGACAAGAAGTGTTTGTCCTTGCACAGATAGAAAAAGTACAGCTTGAGCACAATAGCTAATAACTATAGCAACAGACTTTAAGCATACTAAAGTTGTGTGATAATATATACATGATTATTCTAACACTTAGATATTGGGTTTCACTATGTAAAGCGCTTTGAGTGTCCAGAGAAAAGCGCTATATCAATATAATTCACTTCACTTAAATCGGTAATTATGTTGTTGACAAACACTCACAAGATCCTTATAAATAATATCAATATTTTAGTCTCCACCCCTCAAAAATGCCAATGCAACAAAACTCATGGAGTCAGACATTAATTCAAAATTCATCCATGATTGCTTTGAGGATTTCCAAAATCAATATAATGACGTATGATGAAAAAATCCAACAAAGTCTCGCGGTATCTCAAGTTATTGGTTTTGATGGGACATTTCCAAATATGCACACATGTTGCACACACTTTATTAGTACTTAGCAGTGACGTGCGGTGAGGTTCATGGCTGGTGAGGCACTGACTTCATCACAGTCAGATTTACAAACATATGAACCCTAAAGAGTATCTTATTCACCATTTGATTGGCAGCAGTTAACGGGTTATGTTTAAAAGCTCATACCAGCATTCTTCCCTGCTTGGCACTCAGCATCAAGGGTTGGAATTGGGGTTAAATCACCAAAAATTATTCCCGGGCGCGGCGCCGCTGCTGCCCACTGCTCCCCTCACCTCCCAGGGGGTGATCAAGGGGATGGGTCAAATGCAGAGGACAAATTTCATTACACCTAGTGTGTGTGTGTGACAATCATTGGTACTTTAACTTAACTTTAACTTTACACATACAAACTGTAGCACACAAAAAAGCACATTTAATTAAAAAAACGTTATTATGGTCTTACCTTTACTTATAAATGAAGTCCATGCGCCGCTGTTGTGCTGGATTAATGCACCCCCGCCGTAGAACGCACCCCCTGACGGGAGTGTTTTATCAACTAAAGCCCACACTTAAACTTTCCACGTGCAAGATTGAATCTATTTAAAAAAGTTATTTAATAAGAAGCCAAAAAGTGCAAAAACAATAATGTTCGTGTTGGAGGAGTTGTGAATGAATGAAATATGAAATCCGTGCTGCAGTCTGCAGGTGTACCTAATGTTTTGGCCCTGCAGTCGTTGTATGCCCTCATACTAAAATAAACTGTCCATTCAGCGTTAATCCAGGACTCCCCACATCTAAGAGCAAATTATTTAGCAGCCCCCACTCTAGTCTTTAATTGCATGAATGCATAACGACTCATCTTTTGACTGCTCAGGAAAAGCCTTTCATTATCATAAAGAATGTTCTCTTATGCTTTTGAGCCTGAGCGCAATATTTCTTCTTTTTTTTCACTGCAGCGCGATTAAAACCGAGTCAGCGGGGGTGATTAATCTTCAGTCGTTGGTAATAAAAGGATACATTTGATATGTGTAATGCAATTATATCCGGATGTCCAGCTGCTGCGTACAATGATGCATGTGCAAAGTGTCCACTGTTACGTGCTTTTAAATAGGGGGGAAAAGAATACACTGATAGCACACTTCCATGTTTTGTGACAGTAGCAAAGAAAAAAATTCCACACGGGACGCTTGATGGCATTTTGGAAGAACTTTTACCGATTATGTTACGAGAAACAGTCTTTCGGGGTGAAAAATTGACTTCTATTAACAATATTTTTAAAGACTGGTTTGGGTTGGTTACCCAGATGCAAAATTAAATCAAACTTGTGTAGAGCAAAAAAAATAACAGTCATTAACTGCAAATGGATAACAAAAAAAGTATGACGGAAGAAATTATTAAAATAATATTTAATTAAATATACAGATACCTATGTATACATTTATACATATACATATATATACACTAATATACATATATATATATATATACATACTCATATATACATATACATATATACATATATATACAGTATATACATACATACATACATATATATACACATGTATATATACATATATACACACATGTATATATACATATATACACACATGTATATATACATATATACACACATGTATATATACATATATACACACATGTATATATACATATATACACACATATATATATACATATATACACACATGTATATATATATATTATATACACAGATATATACATGTATATACACATATACACATATACACATGTATACATATACACATATACACATGTATACATATACACATATACATGTATATGTACATATACATATACACACATTTTATATTTATATATATATATATATATATATATATATATATATATATATATATATATATATATATATATATATATATATATATATATATATATATATATATATATATATATATATAAATATACACATATACATATGTATACATATACATGTATATGTACATATACATATACACACATTTTATATATATATACACTACCGTTCAAAAGTTTGGGGTCACATTGAAATGTCCTTATTTTTGAAGGAAAAGCACTGTACTTTTCAATGAAGATAACTTTAAACTAGTCTTAACTTTAAAGAAATACACTCTATACATTGCTAATGTCTGGTTTTTGGTACAATATCTACATAGGGTGTATAGAGGCCCATTTCCAGCAACTATCACTCCAGTGTTCTAATGGTACAATGTGTTTGCTCATTGGCTCAGAAGGCTAATTGATGATTAGAAAACCCTTGTGCAATCATGTTCTGAAAACAGTTTAGCTCGTTACAGAAGCTACAAAACTGACCTTCCTTTGAGCAGATTGAGTTTCTGGAGCATCACATTTGTGGGGTCAATTAAACGCTCAAAATGGCCAGAAAAAGAGAACTTTCATCTGAAACTCGACAGTCTATTCTTGTTCTTAGAAATGAAGGCTATTCCACAAAATTGTTTGGGTGACCCCAAACTTTTGAACAGTAATGTATATATATATATATACATATATAAAATACTCGAGTTGGTGAATTCTAGCTGTAAATATACTACTCCCCTTTTAACCACGCCCCCAAACGCGCCCCCTGCCCCCCGCCCCCAACCACACCCCCGACCACACCTCCCGGAATCAGAGGTCTCAAGGTTGGCAAGTATGACTTAAGCTGTACATCAAGCAAGAATGGGAAATAATTCCACCTGAAAAGCTTCAAAAATTGGTCTCCTCAGTTCACAAACGTTTATTGAGTGTTGTTAAAAGGAAAGGCCATGTAACACAGTGGTAAAAATGCCTCTGTGCCAACTTTTTTGCAATGTGTTGCTGCCATTAAATTCTAAATGAATGATTATTTGCAAAAAAAAAAAAAGGACGTTTCTCAGTTCGAACATTAAATATCTTGTCTTTGCGGTCAATTCAATTGAATATAAGTTGAAAAGGATTGGCAAATCATTGTATTCTGTTTTTATTTACCATTTACACAAAGTGCCAACTTCACTGGTTTAGGGTTTTGTATGTCCTCAACTTTAAAGTCAGGCAATAATTTTACAACTTTTACAATGTTTCCTACTGCACCCACAACTCCTTTAAGCTCCAAATGTCTATTTTAGTGCTGAACTTTGAAAGAAAAAGGTGACTAATTGCCGAGTTTGAGATGAATCCTAAAAACATTCAGAGGAAAACATGCTTTCTGCCCAGCATGTGTGCAAGTCTTGCAATGCGCTGCTGTGTTTACATCTACATTTACGTCACCAACATGATCGTGTATTCTGCGAGGTCGGGGTTGGCTGTTGCATGGGTGGGGCGGGTGACCTACATAGTAGAAAATACATTGAATTATGAATTTGACAAACATGTTGTGGAAAATAGTGGAAAAAAAACATTGACTTGTGAATTTTTACATATGTAAAAAAAAGTAGAACATAATTATTACAGAATTATTAGTGTTACATATGTGAACATGTGTAGAAAAACATTGAATTATGAATTTTACATATGTGGAAAACTATAGAAAAAACATTGAATTATACATTTTACATAGCTAATAAATAGTAGAAAAACACTAAATTATGAGTTTTACATATGTGGAAATTGTAGAAAATATATTGAATCATGAATTTTACTTATGTGGTAAATAGTAAAAAAAAAAAAAAAGAAACCGACTGATGCATTTTACAGAGATAAGGAATAGTAGAAAAAAACACGGAATTGTGAATTTTAAATATATGGAATGTGGGGAAATGACTGAATTATGAATTTTACATATGTGGAAAATTGTAGAAAAACACTGAATTATGAATTTTACATATATTGAATATTGTAGAAAAACATTGATTTATGAATTGTATGTATGTATAAAATAGTAAAACAGTAAAATTTCAC
>NC_084733.1:74253526-74258526 GCF_033978785.1 Entelurus aequoreus | reverse complement strand
TGGTTGCAACTTGAGGCTCTCTTTTTTTTGTAAGAGTCGCCTCTTTACCCGTCAAGATGAAAAGAGCACGGCACACTCCCCCTGCCTCCTTCACAATAATAGCGCGGTGCGCCATATCCAGTATGACTGCGCTAACAAAATAAAGGTATCAAAAAAGTACCTTACACAAGCATAATGTACTTAAAGCACTTATTGATACAGTTACTCAATGATTATGCTTTGACTAAACCAATAAATGTGAGGATTTCAAAATGTTATTAAAATGTATTTTACACAAAAAGCACACTTTATGGTGGTAAAATAAGTGTAAAAAGTAAAAAACTGAATTAAAAATAAAGTAGAATAACTGAGTTTTGTTTTTTTATATTGCTATTGTTATTTAAATGTATTATTACTATTATTTTACTTTTTGTGGTTTATCCATAACTAATTTAAATCCAGGTTTTTTTCCAACTATATTTAAAGTTTAGTTTTGGTGGTACAATAAATACTCATGTTTTCAAATTAATAACTAACCGTGTGATTAATCGTGATTACATTATCAATCAAAATAATTCCGATCATTCATTTTGCCATCATCGTTAAGCCCGGGGGTCGGCAACCCACAGATCTAGAGCCTAGTAGCTCCCTGGAGCTTTTTCAAAAATGTATGGAAATGGAAAAAAAGATGAAAGGAAAAATATATTTTTTGTTTTAATATGGTTTCTGTAGGACAACAAAAATTACACAAACCTTCCTAATTGTTAGAAATCTCACTGTTTAACTTAAACATGCTTCACTGATGAGAGTATTTGGCGAGTGCCGTTTTGTCCTACTAATTTCGTTGGTCATTGAACTCATCGTAGTTTGTTTACATGTACAACTTTCTCCCATGCTGCAACAGAAAGACGTGTTTTATGCCACTCCTTCTTTATCTCATTTTGTCCACCAAACTTTTTATGCTGTGCGTGAATGCACAAAGGTGAGCATTGTTGATGTTATTGACTTGTGCAGAGTGCTCATCAGGCATATTTGGTCAGTGCATGACTGCAAGCTAATCAATGCTAACATGCTATTTAGGCCAGCTGTATGTACATATTGCATCATTACGCCTCATTTGTAGTTATATTTGAGCTCATTTGATTTCCTTAACTCGTGTCCTCTGTGTTTAACTCATATTTGCATGTCTCATGACACATGTGTATGCAATAATGGCTGCACTTCTGATAGTTGTTTGTATGCCATGTTGTTCCAGACCAAAGCAAACGTTACCCAGCTTGCAAAGATTGTAATAAATCCATTAGAAGCCTGCCATGTCCTTTAACTTGGACACACACATCTATACCTTTGGCCATTCTAAGACAGTCATTTCCAGGAGTTATCCGAAGCCTAATGTTTTTCAATGTTGTAAAAATGTGTAGAAATGTTTAAATTTTAACATGTCTGTCAAAGAAGATTTGCGTCAGCCTGCGACAGTCATTTTTATAGCTAATATAGACACTTACATCATGTGTTGCCTTCATTATTGTCACGGCCAGGGCGCATTCCAATGCGCCTTCATCTTTGGGCCCCGCTTGCCGCGTGTCACGCCCACATGCCGGCAAGGCTGTGGGCGATCAGCAATCAACGCACCTGGACCTGATGAGAGGGCGCTGTATGAAAGGACCAGTGGACCCAAAAATCCAGGCGGGAACTTAGTTTTTCAATGGTGTACCGTAAGCCTACTCTAGCTTGATGCTCTCTGTTTTCCCTCTGCGTTTTCCCTCCATGCCTGACTTCCTTGTTTGTTCTCCCTCAGTGCCCTCCCGAGTTTTGCCCTTGGGTGATTCTTCCGTTGTTCTCCCCTGTGGACTTTGGACTGCCTTCCTCGATACTTGACCCTCGCCCGGACACGGACCTTGTCACTCCTCTCCTGCCCTGGACCACATCCCTGCCCCACGAACTGCCTCGTTCCTTCGCTCTCAACACTTGGTAACACACACTTCAGCTAACTACACACACAGCCTCACACACACACTCTTGGGTTTTGACACTCTCCATTTCCTTAGTTTAGTTTATTAGTTAGTATAGTTTATTATTATTATTATATATATTGACTATATATATATAATACATTATTGAACATTACTGCCCCCTGGTGTCTGGCCGTCATCTCCCTCTGTAATCATAATAATTATAACACTTATATAAGGCTTTTAATTTTTTGTGGCACCAGACAGATTTTTTTTTGTTTGTATTTTTGGTCCAATATGGCTCTTTCAACATAATTTTTCCACATAATTTTTAACTACCTACTATCTGGCCCTTCCTTCATGTTCACTAAGGACAAAGTTGACCAAAGCCTAGTAAAAAAAACTGTACAGACAAAATACTAGTATCATCATTGATAAAACTATGTATAGTTCATATCTTCTAATGTACTCCATATGACTTCTTGTTCCTGGTTCCGGATGACTGGCACATTAACAAGCGCACTAAATCCCTGCCATCCCTTTTCTTTACGGCACATCATATTCCTGAATGTCACGTTCTTTTGTCCGTATTTCAAAGTGCAAGCACTCCATTGTCGAGCACTTCTCCAGCACAAGTGCCTGTCATGATTAAAAAAAAAAAAAAGAGGGGGTTTAATTAGGCGCTTAAATATTCAATCATCTTTCCCCATGACTTAAACCAAAGGGGCTTCAGTATGGATTCAACCGAGCGGGTAAACAAGCCTGCTGGTTGAAGATAGTCTGGAAGGAGTGTGCCCTCACCGAGTCATCAACGGTTGCTAGTAATTCAACACGAGGTCCGGGAGACGACGCTACAACTGCAACCTCGGGAAACAACGCCAACTATGGCGGTGGTTACCTAAAAAGACATTATTAGGAATTATATTATATTGTTCTATAATGTGCCTGTATACTGGTGATCGTTTGCGGGTTTTTTAAATGTGTAATATGATTTGTGTTTGCTTGCTTCATTCTGTCTTGGTGCTGAATTTCAAATGTCTGCACAAGTATTTGTTTTCTCTGTTTAGTTTATTTCGAACATGAACACACTTACAGTATAATACATCACACAATTTCATAGCACTTTGTTAGAATAATTGCATCTAAGTTATCACAAAAGCTGTCTTTAATCCTACCAAGCAGAAGGCTTGTAAAACTCCACTGTGTAGGATGGGAGGCAACAAGAAGGTGTCCTGTTTCTTTCGTGTACTGTAATCAACAGAAAGATATCGTCTTGACCCAAGAACTACAAAAGCGAAGAGGAAGCAGGACCAGACTCCCCCTCCAGGCACCGCTTCTTTGAACTGTTTTACGACCTTTTCTGTGAACTGTTTTACGACCTTTTCTTTTTAACCGTTGTAATCAAAGGCAATGGCTGTTTACGACCCATGTCCCTTAGAAACAGCTGTTGCCATGTAATCAGGGAAAGTCCACAATCTTTCGCCAGAGCGAAACGCCAGAGCGTTTCTCCTCATTGAGCTAAATTTAATCGTGTCTCTGTTTAATTCCTTGTTTTTTGTCTTGTTTAATAGATGTCATCAGTGTTTGAACCTGACACACTTCTCTTTACCATCATGTCCGAAAAGGAGTAGGAAGAAGCAAAGCTTATTTAATACTACCCCTTCCCCAATTCAGAGCCTTCACAAATGCATACGTTCATTTGCTGTCTTCTTTTTAAGATTAAGATTAAAGTACCAATGATTGTCACACGCACACTAGGTGTGGTGAAATTTGTCCTCTGCATTTGTCCCATCCCCTTGGGGAGCAGTGGGCAGCGGCGGTGCCGCGCCCGGGAATCATTTTGGTGATTTAACCCCCAACTCCAACCCTTTGTTGCTGAGTGCCAAGCAGGGAGGTTATGGGTCCCATTTTTATAGTCTTTGGTATGACTCGGCTGGGATTTGAACTCCAACCTACCGATCTCAGGGCGGACACTCTAACCACTTTGTAATACAATTACATCAGTGAATGAAAATGACAGCAGTTGTTGTAATAGATCAGGGATGTCCAAAGTGCGGCCCGGGGGCCATTTGCGGCCCGCAGGTAATTTTTTAACGGCCCTACGGCACATTCTAAAAATAAAATAAAAAAATAAAAAAAACATAAAAAGTAGTATAAAAGTGCCATATAAAAAACTATGTTTTTTTTTTTTTTTTAAAGAAGGGCCTAAAATGAACAAAGAAGGAACATAATAAACAACAATACAAGTTATAATTGACGGATAGATCTGAAGATTATCTCGAGACTATTGTATTAACAGCTTTAAAAAAATTACGATTTATTTTTTAACACTTCACTGAGCAGGACCCTTTTGGATCCCCAATAATTTTAGTGGGACTTTTTTTTTTTTTTTTTTAAGTGTCATTACTCAAAACATAATAATACATTAAAATCAATGTTTTTATGAGTTATGTTATGAGCTCCAATTATTATGTAATCTGAAATGTTCCACTTTAAAATTTTATTGGGGGAAAATATTTCATATTTTGTGTTTTTTCCATAAAAAACTTGGTTTTCTTTGACAAAAAGGGCATACAACTTAAATCTAAAAAAAAAAAAAACGTTATATTGACAGATATACCCAATGTTGATCTAGATATTTAAACTTTGAATAATAATAATAATAATAATAATACTAAATAATGAATTTATTTTTATTTTTTTTAACCTAAACCCTTTGGAGTCCCCGGTATCAAGCCTAAGTGGAGGCCTAAATGTATATTTTTTATACATATATTGTATTTTTTTTTTTAAATAAAAAATATCAAAATGACCCCCGCTTACTTTGAGTTTTCAGTGTGCGGCCCTCAGTGGAAAAAGTTTGGACACCCCTGTAATAGATAATTAAGTCAGTCATGATAAACATTGTCCATCCATCCATCCATTTTCTACCGCTTATTCCCTTCGGGGTCGCGGGGGGCGCTGGAGCCTATCTCAGCTGCAATCGGGCGGAAGGCGGGGTACACCCTGGACAAGTCGCCACCTCATCGCAGATAAACATTGTCATTTAACATTAAAAAAACATTTTTG
>NC_084733.1:74116026-74243526 GCF_033978785.1 Entelurus aequoreus | reverse complement strand
ACCATCTAATTCTCAGCACATCGGTCATGAGGGGCCCGGGAGGAGGAGGAGGAGGAGGAAGAAAAGGGGGCCAGCACAATTAGCAAGAAAGTCTGACTTTTTCTTTCGTCCTTGTCGACTCCAGCGAGCAGGTCAAAGGTCGGCTGTGTGAAAAGTGTGCCAATAGGCCGCCAGCGTCTCCCTGGGAAAGGGATGTGAGTTGTTCAGGAAACATCCACAGGACTCTTTTACCCGAGGAGACGCACTATAGCGACCTGCCTGCCAGCTTTATCATCACGCCTCCTCCCACACCTTCATGTTCTTTCTTCACAGCCTTCCTTGTACTTCTTCCTACCCCTAACGGTTTCTCTCGCCCCCATGAAGAGAGCTTTGTACACTTTTGTTTGTGCCAGATGAAGATGTGCGTCTGGCTCACTTGTCAATCTGGGCTACGTTTCACGCTACGAAAAGACTTCTTTAAAGTCCAAAAATAGGCAGCGAAAAAAGTTGAGACTAAAAAAAGTACCGTTGTTAATTTGATTTCGCCACCAAAATCAGTCGTGATCTTGCTCTGACGGTGAGATATAACGGCATAAAGCAGGGGTGTCAAACTCATTTTGGATGGGGAGCCACATGGAGACAAATCTACCCCCAAGTGGGCCGGACTGGTAAAATCACGGCATGATAACTTAAAAATAAAGACAACTTCCGATTGATTTCTTTGTTTAAAAATAGAACAAGCACATTCTGGAAATGTACAAATCATAATGTTGTTGTTGTTTTTTTTACACTTATTAATAGTATTCTATCTGTGGTTATTCATATTTTCTGCATATATTCTGTGATAATGCTCATCAGTCAACTCATTGGTGTTAATTCTCAATCTATCAAGATAAAAAGTTAAAGTTAAAGTACCACTGATAGTCACACACACACTAGGTGTGGTGAAATGTGTCCTCTGCATTTGACCCATCCCCTTGTTCCTCCCCCTGGGAGGTGAGGGGAGCAGTGAGCAGCAGCGGTGGCCACGCTCGGGAATCATTTGGTGATTTAACCCCCCAATTCCAACCCTTGATGCTGAGTGCCAAGCAGGGAGGCTACGGGTCCCATTTTTTAGAGTCTTTGGTCTGACTCGGCCGGGGATTGAACTCACAACCTCCCGATCTCAGGGCGGACACTCTAACCACAAGGCCACTGAGCCGAGAAAAATATCAAAATCAAAAATTATTTATGTAGTCTGCTCATTTTACTCGACTGGTGCACTAACATCATGTGGTTTATTTTTATTTTTTTTTACATATGTAGCATCATCTACAAAGATACAAAGAATTGCTATTGCGACATCTAGTGGACACATTTAGAACAGTGGTTTGTTTCATTGAAAAATTTCGGCTCTAACCACAAGGCCACTGAGCCGAGAAAAATATCAAAATCAAAAATTATTTATGTAGTCTGCTCATTTTCCTCGACTGGTGCACTAACATCATGTGGTTTATTTTTATTTTTTTTTACATATGTAGCATCATCTACAAATATACAAAGAATTGCTATTGCGACATCTAGTGGACACATTTAGAACAGTGGTTTGTTTCATTGAAAAATTTCGGCTCATTTTTATACTTAGCAAATTCATCCCGCGGGCCGGAAAAAACCTGTTTGCCAGCCGTACGTTTGACACCCCTGGCATAAAGTTTGACCTTTTAAGAAAGTTCTAAAATTAATATTTGCCTAGTGCAGGCCTGGGCAATGATTTTGACTCAGGGGCCAAATTTAGAGAAAAAAAAGTGTCCGGGGGCCGGTATATGTATTTTTAGGAACACCAATACAAACTGTCTGATTGAAAGCTAAAAACGTTATGACAGACCGCCTGAAAAAACGGAATGGAATTTTATATTTTTTTATTGAATGAGACCCCCAGAATGTACATGAAAATAAAGAATGTGGGATTTACCATATTAACTATGAACGATAAAACACAGAATATTGACAACATATGAACGTCACACCACCTTCTCCATCAACATATTTTAAAATCAACCGAAACACAACAAAAATTCAACAAACAGCGAAATATGAACGCAAAAAGTAAAAAAACCACCTATCTGATAAATCTGATATATCACCAAGCTTTAGAACTTTCTTGTAAAAATCTACTTTCACGTCTGTCCCTGACACTCGCATTTCAGGCTGGCCGCTCTGGAAACACTCTGTAGAAACAAACCACACCCACACTGCTTGGTGCCTCGTCACTTAGATTACCATTCAAGATGTTTACCATTCATTCCAAAATTCCCAATTTTTTTCTGAAATTCCCATTGAAATAACATTCTTCAAAGTTCCGCAACTTCCACATGTTTCAACCCATTCAAACCATTCCACCTTTGACACATTCCACCATTCTGGAAATTCACACTACCCATTTTCCAAGTCCAAAAAAATTCCCCATTTTCCCGAAATTCCCTAGTACCATTTACTACTTCAACATTTCTTGCCTGATTTAAACAATTCTAACACCAACCAATTCAGCTCATTCAGGACATTCAGGCTGCTAATCACTTTTAAAAAATTCCGCTTTTCCCAAAATTCCAGGAAGTTCCCATTGAAATGAATGGGACATTCTTCCCAGTTGCACAATTCCCACATTTTTCAACCTATTCAAACCATTTCAACATCAACGCATTCCTTTCATCCTGGACATTCAGACTAACACTTTCCCAAGTTCCAAACCAAATTCCGGTTTTCCTGGAAATTCAAACTCTTCAACATTCAAACCATTCCAACATTTAAACCATTTCAACATTCACCCTGCATACCATTAGCATCTCAGTTCAGCATCAGCTCTTCAACATTCAAACCATTCCAACATTCCAACTATTCTTACATTCATACTACAATCTGTCAGCATTTCAGTTCAACTTGAGCATTGGAGCATTCACACGCAATTCCTTCAGGAATTGCCTCTTCTAGTCATTAATGTAATTTATTTATTTTAACACCACATAACAGTATGATAAATGGATTGTTCGTCAGTAGTCCTTTCTTATGCAATATATTTGGTTAGTGTTTATTTTTCTAATCTGTCTGTCACGGCCAAGGTGCATTCCTACGCGCCCTCATCTATGCGCCCTCATCTTTGCGCTCTGCTTGCCGCACCTCGGGGCACGCCCACGGCCGCGTCACGCCCACCATGCCGGCAAGGCTGTGGGCGATCAGCGCACCTGGACCTGATGAGAGGGAGCTGAATAAAGGACCAGTGGACCCAAGGATCCTGGCGGGAACTTAGTTCTCAATGGTGGACCTTCCTTCCCGAGTCTTACCCCTTGGAGATCTTCCGTGTTTTGCCTTCCTCGATCTGGACACGGACTCTGACGCCTCTCTCTAGCCCCACGGACCTCACGCGGATCACGGACCCCTTTTGCCTAGCCCCCTTTGGATTTGTCTGCTTCCTCATCCAACATCACGGTAATACACAACAGCTAACTACACTCATAGTCTAACACCACTCACTCTTGGATTTTGTCACACACTCCATTTCCTTAGTTTAGTTAGAATTGTTTTGTATTATTATATATATTTATTTATATATATATATATATATATATATATATATATATATATATATATATATATATATATATATATATATATATATATATATATATATATATATATATATATATAATATATATATATATATTATATATATATATATATATATATATATATAATATATATATATATATTATATATATATATATATTATATATATATATATATATATATATATATATATATTATATATATATATATATATTATATATATATATATATATATATATATATATATATATATATAATATATATATATATATATATATATATATATATATATATATATATATATATATATATATATATATATATATATATATATATATATAAATATATATAATAATACAAAACAATTCTAACTAAACTAAGGAAATGGAGTGTGTGACAAAATCCAAGAGTGAGTGGTGTTAGACTATGAGTGTAGTTAGCTGTTGTGTATTACCGTGATGTTGGATGAGGAAGCAGGCTGTGGCGCTAACTGACTCACGCTGGTCAATGTTGTGACTCGTTCAAGCAGCGTAAATACCTGGCGGGCGTGGGGGGAGAAAAGAAAGATGGGGATGGAGGTGAAAAGGAGGGGAAGATTCGAGAGAAGAAGAAGAAAAAGAAAAATATCAGGAGACGTAACGAGACAAGCAAAGGAGTTTCTGGCTCTAAAAGTGGGGCGGAACCCGTGACAACGGTTAAGCTACAGACACATAGGCGCAGGTTGTTTAGTGATGGGTTGATGAGGCCTCATGAAGCGTTTCGACACATTGCAAAACTGTATTGATACTGTGTCGATACTGTGTCACTAAATACTGACATCTGCTGGACATTAAAAATCCCTACAGGCAACCTATGGACCGACTCAACTGACACTGATTTTATGACCTAGTATATACAATAATATAAACCAAGTCACTGTATTTCATTTAGGATTATTTCATATCTTCATTTAAATAAAAATATATTTTTATCTTTTTTAGATACAGTCAATAAATAATGTGAACATGTATCGTGACTAGGATGGTAGAAGGTGGGGATCGAACCCCAGTAACCAGCAACCCTCCGATTGCTGGCACGGCCACTCTACCAACTTCGCCACGCCGTCATTCCTGTACCTTCTCTAGTAACAGTAGTGATGGGTCCTGCAACACAGATGCATCGGCGCATGCGTCGAGCTCATAGAGCGAAACCCTGTGTCGGTGCGCGTACCGCTTTTAGAAAGTCACGTGACCGATCATGAGCTGCTTTGGTCACGTGACCGATACGCGAACTGTATCGCACTGACGCCTACTCTGTGCCCTGTGAGCAACGTTCCCTCTAAGGTGCGCGCCTGCGCAATTGCGCAGTGCTCAAGCGTCCTCCGCGCACACCGTGCGCCGCACAGCCAATATATGCCGCGCACCAAATCAAACCCATCTGAATTCTAAACAAAATAAACACATTTATTCTGTGTAATTTTGAAATGCAACTTTGAGTGACAGTGACAACAAGCGGCCCTAACGGTGTTCGTCAACAACACGCATTGCGCCGCTTCCTAATAAACACAGTTTGGCGCGCAGGCGTCAGTGCGATACAGTTCATGAGCGGTCACGTGACTTTCTAAAAGCGATACGCGCACCGACACAGGGTATCGCTCTATGAGCTCGACAAGCAGCAACAGTTAGCAGCGGTCGCTTATTTTTTCCTCTCGCCTGGACTTTTAACATGGAGGATTACATATCTAATATAAAACAGTTTTCTAAACTGGACTTTCAATCGAAGCAGGAGGTAATAATTAAAGGAAGATCTCCATCGAGACAGAGAGACTTTTAAAACTGAAGAAAGATAAGGAAGACTTCTATAAACAAGTTATTGATGCTTTTGTTCAGAGGGAGCGGCGCATGGACTTCATTTATAAGTAAAGGTAAGACCATAATAACGTTTTTTTTTTTTTTAAATGTGCTTTTTTGTGTGCTAGTTTGTATGTGTAAAGTTAAAGTTAAGTCAAAGTACCAATGATTGTCACATACACACTAGGTGTTGCCGGACCCATCACTAATATATATATATATATATATATATATATATATATATATATATATATATATATATATATATATATATATATATATATATATATATATATATATGTAATAAATAATCTTTGAACATGCAGCCCCCTGGTGTCTGAGCCGTCATCTCCCCTCTGTAACCATAACACTGTCTCACCTAAGCCTAAGGTTTATGTGTTAAATAAATAATAATCTTTGTGGTTAACACATGGTCTCATATAATTTGACAAGGTTGTAAACTGTAAGTAGGTTATATGTAATTATTGGCCCCTCTGTAGTGGAAAAATTGGGTCAAAAAGGTAGAGAAACCCTTTTTTAAGGTCCACACAGTCTGAATTCCAGCGTTAAGGCTGGACATATTTACTGCAAAGTCCTTCAAGTACAGGCGACCACTCTGAGTTAATAGTTTCCATAGCTTTTAGTCCATCTTGGAGTGGTAAACATTCTTTAAAAATAACCTCGTACATCTTGTTCCAACACATAGTGTAAACCCTCGGCACTTCCCTGCACGTATCCATGCTGCAGTAAAGAGGCACTCAGACTCATGTCCAAATGTGCAGTAAACACACGTACAGGACAAAGTGGACTAAAGATGGCCGATTGATGCATCAAAGCCGCTTCCATAAGCTCCCACGACAGCGAAGCGGGCTGGCTGGCCAAGTCTGAGGGCCAAACGTCCTCGGGAGCGACGCTAACCTCTATTTAAACCTCATGCTACTGCGTGCTATGCTAGTTAGTGCACTGCTGGGCTAAATGCACGCCCCTCCCTCGACAGATGCGCCCCTGGGATGAAGAATTCTGCTAAATCGGGCATGACCAGGAAGATGAAGGCCAGCAGACAAATGGCAGCCAGGACTTGACGGAGGTTTTCAAATTTTTGCTGTGCGTGTGTTTTCAATAGTTTTTTTGTGTGTACAGTAGGGAAGGGATTCATTCTGTTCTGGGTGGATCTCCCGTGAGAGGAAGAGGGGTGAGAAGAAGGTTGATCATTTTGCAATGGAGTCCGCTGAAAATGACGGAAAGCACCACTCTAACTCGCTTTGGTCAAAGTTGGAATTGCCACAAAAAATGTAAGATGTTCAAAGCCCTACTGGCAATTTGTCATGTTTCGTGTCTCAGGTACACCGTGACAAACGGGGCCATATGAATCCCATTTGTACTGTATTCATTTTTTTTTTTTTGTTACATAGTCTATTTATTTATCTACCATATTTTTCGGACTATATAAGTGGCAACCACAAAATTTTAGGGGAAAAATATTTTTCCATATATTAGCCGCACTGAACTAATATATATATATATATATATATATATATATATATATGTATATATATATATATATATATATATATATATATATATATATATATATATATATATATATATATATATATATATAAGGGACAAGCGGTAGAAAATGGATGGATATATATATATATATATATATATATATATATATATATATATATATATATATATATATATATATATATATATATATATATATATATATATATATATATATATATATATATATATATATATATATATATATATATATATATGTATGTGTGGGAAACAATCACAAGACTATTTCATCTCTACAGGCCTGTTTCATGAGGGATTTCCTCAATCCTCAGGAGAAAAAAAAAAAATCTCCTGAGGATTGAGGAAATCCCTCATGAAACAGGCCTGTAGAGATGAAATAGTCTTGTGATTTTTTCCCACACATACATATTACGCTCTACCACGGTATCGAGCACTATTTTTTGGATAATCTAATTAAGACATATATATATATATATATATATATATATATATATATATATATATATATATATATATATATATATATATATATATATATATATATATATATATATATATATATACATTGTGAAATTAGTTATTTAAACAGAAATATTTTGTAAATCCTTATTTAATTGGTGCCTGTAAACAATATGAAAAGTGTAAGCTTATAATACTAAAATGCACTCGTGAAAGTGTTAGCATTTTAGCTAATGCTAACAACGCTTACTTCATTACATTACGATTGCACGTGCAAATACGCACAAAAACACTCCTACGGACATCACACATGGGACGGTTTAGGAAGTAAGAATTGTTTTAGTTACATTGTATAACTGATGAATGTAGGATAGAATGGAAAAGCTATGGACGGCTAGAGGGCTAAACAGCACTTTTACTTCCGGTTGAAAGCTCTAAACAGAAGAGCACTGCAGCGCCTGCATTGAGCGAACTCGTTCAAAACATGGCGCCATAGCACAAACAATAACACACCTTTCAGTGTGTTTGATTGATTTTATTTTATTTTTTTAACTATTGTATTATGGCCGTAATCAAAGAAAAATCTATAAATTAGCCACACCGTTTTATAAGCCACAGGGCTCAAAGCGTAGGAAAAAAGTAGCAGCTTATAGTCCGCGATCATTATTTATTTAGATTTTTACTTCTTTTCCCATTTTTGTATACTCTTTTATTTTACCTTCTCTCGTCTGCATGGGGAAAAAAGATGGGTTAGAGTCAAAAGTCAAAGCGGGGACCAATTTGATATTTTATTTTGTAAAAAAAAATTGTTTTATACCAAACCTTTGTGTCAACTTTGTGTTATAAGTGACAAAGTGCATTGTTAGTATCAGCATTTCTACTTTTTTTCAATACATTGTCTTTTTTTTTTGACATTTTTACTTATTTATTTTTTGTGATTATATTTAAAAGATATAATGTTTATGCCATAAACTATCAATGATTACACTTGATATATTCTTCTCTCTATTGTCGAATGGTAACACAGGAAGTGAAACTATAGGTAATTGCTGAGACATGGAGAAGGGGTCGGGGTTGAATAAACTCTGCTTCTACCTACTGCTTTTCGAGGATTTAGGGAACTTTAGTGTCATTTCATGAGAAATTTGTCAAATTTTTTGTAGTATTATTTTTTCATTTTTAAGTTGGTTGGGTTTTCTAGTTCATACCTCTAAACTAGAAAATTGGAAGGGAACAAAAATATAGGCAAACCTGGGGAAAAAAAAAAAAAATCAGTGAAAAGGAGTACAGGAGAACTATTCTGAGTGCTGGGAAAGAGAAAAGAAATCAGCTTGTTAGTTTTCAAAAGACCCCAAAGCCATGCCTCCACTCCAAATGGTTCAACGACAGCTTTCCATTTACTTTGGGTATGACTTATTCAGGTGTTTTAGCAGCTTTGTGTGCCATATGCTGGTGCCCTGAAGTCCAAGGTGTAGTTAAAAAATGAAATGCAGCACAGATGTGCCTCACATGGGTCACATTTAAAAAAAAACCGTCTGCAGTCATGAGCGTAAAAAGAGGTAAACTACTGTAAAAGGTGAAAACAAAACAGCTATATAGAAGGTTTCCATTAGTTTTCAAACGTCTTGACATCCGATGCCGTGTATTTTTATAAAGCACTTTGGTCAAAAACAAAACATTTTTTTACAGTTGTCATAGTTTTAAAAGAGAAAATGTGTTTTGAGAAAAACAATTTTAATTTACCAGCTCAATTGTTCTCAAAACACTCTTGTCGCAAATCAACTTTACCCAATGAAATAAATTAAAATCTATTTAATTGGTGCTTGGCCCCAACCCCAAAACACAAATTAAAACATGTGACATGCCTTTTAAAAAGAAAGATACTTTTAGATGAATATTGTATGAAAACGCAATAATGTGCAACATTTACCTTGGAGAGCGTCCCTTCTGTGGCCAAATCGTCAAATACAACATCTGCAGCTTCTCCATATTTTTTATGGACACATGTCTGTTATTCTTCGACCCATTCTGGTCCAGTTTGGTGCGGACTAGTTGTGCTACACGCTCAGTTATGTTTTTGAATATTTCTCGCTTTATTTCAATTAGAGATGTCCGATAATGGCTTTTTTTTTTACCGATATCCGATATTCCGATATTGTCCAACTCTTAATTACCGATACCGATATATACAGTCGTGGAATTAACACATTATTATGCCTAATTTTATTGTGATGCCCCACTGGATGCATTAAACAATGTAACAAGGTTTTCCAAAATAAATCAACTCAAGTTATGAAAAAAAATGCCAACATGGCACTGCCATATTTATTATTGAAGTCACAAAGTGCATTATTTTTTTTAACATGCCTCAAAACAGCAGCTTGGCATTTGGGACATGCTCTCCCTGAGCGAGCATGAGGAGGTTGAGGTGGGCGGGGTTGAGGTGGGGGGGGGGAGCGGGGGGTGTATATTGTAGCGTCCCGGAAGAGTTAGTGCTGCAAGGGGTTCTGGGTATTTGTCCTGTTGTGTTTATGTTGTGTTACAGTGGGGATGTTCTCCCGAAATGTGTTTGTCATTCTTTTTTGGTGTGGGTTCACAGTGTGGCGCATATATGAAACAGTGTTAAAGCCATACAGTGTGACCTGTATGGCTGTTGACTAAGTATGCTTGCATTCACTTGTGTGTGTGAAAAACCGTAGATAGTATGTGATTGGGCCGGCACGTGAAGGCAGTGCCTTTAAGGTTTATTGGCGCTCTGTACTTCTCCCTATGTCCGTGTACACAGCGGCGTTTTAAAAAGTCATACATTTTACTTTTTGAAACTGATACCGATAATTTTGAAACCGATACCGATCATTTCCGATATTACATTTTAAAGCATTATATCGCCCGATAATATCGGCAGTCCGATATTATCGGACATCTCTAATTTCAAAGAATGTCATCCACTTCTTTTTCGTAGCATTGTCCTTCACACTCATTTCCTTCCTATGGTTGGAGAAAAAAGGTTATGTCGATTTCTAGCTATGAGCTATTGCTAACAAGTCAGACCGGATGTATTGGGGCGGCTCTCATGGGGTTCACTGTGACAAGGCCAACTAGCGGGATCGATGCTAACTACATTTTTTTGCTCTGCAACTTAAAGCACAACAATTAGCCAAGAGCCAACTCGTATCTCAAAACACCCTTATGTCAAGGTACCACTGTATTTACCAAATTTTTCCTACACTTTGGACCCTGCGGCTTATAAAACGGTGCAGATAATTGATGGATTTTTCTTCGCTAACAGCCATAATGTTTTATATTCAACAAATAATTTTCATGCCACACCCTTTGAGAAACTGAAATGGTGTGTTATTGTTTGTTCCATGGCGCCATCATCGCTCACTGCACTCACTACAGTATTTCCTTCTGTTTAGTGCTTTGAACCGGAAGCACAAGTGCTGTTCTGTCATCAGTAGTGTTTATACTCGTATGGTAAGTTTTACAATAGAACTAAAACAATTTGTTGTAAACCGTCACATGTTTGATAGTACTGCTTTCATGCATATGTGTACGCTCTGTCGTAATGTAATCAAGCTAGCTCGCATTAGCCGATATGCTAACACTTTAGCAAGCGTCTGTGTTAGTACTATTAACTTAAAATGCCTATTATTTTTGTTTTCTTTCATTTTCGTAAATTCACCAAAACGTCACCGTGGAGTTATTGAGTCTGTTTAGCTGATCGGAGAGCTAGCTACCGCAGCTAGTGGGTCCATGATTATACTTACTAAACAGTCCCATGTTTGATGTCTGTCGTATTTGTACTTGCTATCGTAATGTAATCAAGCTAGCTTCGTTAGCATTAGCAAATAGTTCACTAACGGCCATAATGTTTTGTATTCAACAAATAGTTTTCAACACCGAATGTGTGTTACTGTTTGTGCTAAGGCGCTTCGGGTTGAATATGTACTTCCGGTTTCGTGCCTTAGACTGGAAGTACATCCCGTTTTGTCAACTATTCATCCATAGCGTTTCTGCTCGAAAGTATTCTTCATTTATCACTCCAAGCAATGTTTGTAAGTTTTATAATATAACAAATAAAGGTTTATACTTACTAAACCGTCCCATGTTTGATGTCTGTCGGAGTGTTTTCATGCGTATTTGTACATGCTATCGTAATGTAATCAAGCTAGCGCAGTTAGCATTAGCGAAAATGCCGTCTGTGTAAGTACTGTAACTTGAAATGGCAGTCTGTTTAGCTGATTGGAGAGCTAGCTTCCGCAGCTAGTGGGTCCATGATGATGACTTCCGTTTTGTTTGATCAGCCGTTTTACTGCCGTGTTATTGACACCGTTTGGAAAAAATTAGGTTATGTAAATAAACATTTTTCCACAGTGTTTCTGCTTGGAGGATTCTTCATTTATCACTCCAAGCAATGTTTGTAAGTTTTATAATATAACAAAAAAATGTTTATACTTACTAAACAGTCCCATGTTTGATGTCTGTCGGAGTGTTTTCATGCGCATTTGTACATGCTATCATAATGTAATCAAGCTAGCCTTGTTAGCATTAGCAAATATGCTGTCTGTGTTAATATTATAACTTAAAATGACAGTCTGTTTAGCTGATTGGAGAGCTAGCTTCCGCAACTAGTGGGTCCATGACGATGACTTCTGTTTTGTTTGATTAGCCGTTTTACTGGTGTGTTACTGACATTGTTTAGAAAAAATTAAGTTATGTAAATAAACATTTGTCCGTAGCGTTTCTGCTCGATATACTTAGTAAACCGTCCCATGTTTGATGTCTGTCGGAGTGTTTTCATGCGTATTTCTACGTGTTACCGTAATTTTATCAAGCTAGCGTCGTTAGCATTAGCGAATATGCTGTCTGTGTTAGTATTATAACTTAACATGGCAGTATGTTTAGCTGATTGGAGAGCTAGCTTCCACAGCTATTGGGTCCATGACGATGACTTCTGTTTTGAACGATCAGCCGTTTTACTGCCGTCTTACTGACACAGTTTGGAAAAAAATAAGTTATGTAAATAAACATTCGTCCATAGCGTTTCTGCTCGAAAGGATTCTTCATTCATCACTCCAAGCAACGTTTGTAAGTTGTATAATATAACTAAAACGGTTTATACTTACTAAACCGTCCCATGTTTGATGTCTGTCGGAGTGTTTTCATGCGTATTTGTACATGCTATCGTAATGTAATCAAGCTAGCACTGTTAGCATTAGCGAATATGCCGTCTGTTTTAGTATTATAACTTAAAATAATAGTCTTTTTAGCTGATTGGAGAGCTCGTGGGTCCATGA
Source organism: Entelurus aequoreus (assembly GCF_033978785.1). Taxonomy (NCBI): domain Eukaryota; kingdom Metazoa; phylum Chordata; class Actinopteri; order Syngnathiformes; family Syngnathidae; genus Entelurus; species Entelurus aequoreus. Next base: position 74,230,808 of record NC_084733.1, on the reverse strand, counting down.
CGATGACTTCTGTTTTGTTTGATCAGCCGTTTTACTGCCACCGTTTGGATACAATTAAGTTAACGTATTTTTTGGACTATAGGTCACAGTTTTTTTCATAGTTTGGCCCGGGGGTGCGACTTATACTCAGGAGCGACTTATGTGTGGAATTATTAACACATTACCGTAAAATATCAAATAATATTATTTAGCTCATTCACGTAAGGGACTAAACGTATACGATTGCATGGGATTTAGCGATTAGGAGTGACAGATTGTTTGGTAAACGTATAGCATGTTCTATATGTTATAGTTATTTGAATGACTCTTACCATAATATGTTACGTTAACATACCAGGCACGTTCTCAGTTGGTTATTTATGCCTCATATAACGTACACTTATTCAGCCTGTTGTTCACTATTCTTTATTTATTTTAAATTGCCTTTCAAATGTCTATTCTTGGTGTTGGATTTTATCAAATAAATTTCCCCAAAAAATGTGACTTATACTCCAGTGCGACTTATATATGTTTTTTCCTTTTTTATTATGCATTTTCGGCCGGTGCGACTTATACTCCGGAGCGACTTATACTCCGAAAATACGGTATGTAAATAAACATTTATAAATTATTTGTGTAAGTAACTCATTGCACAACGTATATATCTGTGGCTTATAATCCGGTGCGGTTAATATATGGAAAACTCTATCTTTCTTTTAAAATTTAGTGGGCGTGGCTTATGTTAGCCCTATAGTCCAAACAATACGGTTATAAAAAAGGATACATTTTTGCTTTTCATTCATGTGGCCTATTATTGTCCTGCAATGCAGTAGAGCGCCCACTCGTTCAGCACCGGCCGTGATAACAATAAAGATCATCGGTGTGAGCTGTGAGGCTTTGAGAGATGACTAAAAAAAGATTTTGCTCGCAGCGGAAGAAGTTGTGTTGTAAATGTCTCCGGCAGCTCATATGTCACATATTCATCTCCTGACATTTACGAGAAGAAAGGGGGGGGGAAAAAAGGTGTATTCCCAGAATGCTCATCAGTGAAAATCAAACACAAGCAGGACTTTGAACCCCGCAGGCCATATTATAATAGCTCTATTTTCTTGTTAGAAGTGCCTCAGTGGGGGAGATCCATTACAAAATAACAATTATGTTTCATAAAGCAGCTTTGTGCACTGTCCAGACTGTTTATTACAATAAAGACCTTGCGTCCACTTGCTCCAGGACAAACACAAATATTCTACTTCCTTGTTTTGTTTCCATTATTCCATATTTCCGCGTACAAAGGACTTTAATTTGCATCGTCTGTGATTGTTGTCGTGTCTGTCTGCGATGTATTTCACGTCAAAATACTCGTATGCACATTTGTTGCTATTTTTTAACCACTTAACATCAGAATTGCGTTGGTTGAATACATCAAATGAGAGCATGTCACAACAAAAGGGCTTTTGTGCAGCCAGAATAGTTTGTCTAGTTTATAATTGCATCATCCTTCACAGTCTGTAAGATTTATATTCATCATCACTTCCTTTAAAAGAAGCCGCAAATAGAACCTTTTCTTTAAATAAACAAAACATTTAAATATTTTCATAATAAAAGGGAAATTGTGATTATTGTTGCCGTTATGATGAATCCAATTTTCATCTATATTCAAGTGCTATATTAGTGGAATGCTTTACACATAATTTAATTTAAGTATAAACATTAGTTTACAGTGCCAAAAAAAAATTGCATTTTAACAATATAGTCATAGGAGAAAACCATGTATATGAACACTTTTTAATAATTATAATTTGAAGTATTCAAAAATACGTATTTATTGTTAACACAATTTTTACATTTCAAATACATTGACCACATTTTTTTTTATCTTGAAACTAAATTAAAAAAAGAACCGCAGTGTATTATTGTAAAATATATTTTAACATTTTCCATCCATCCATCCATCCATCTTCTTCCGCTTATCCGAGGTCGGGTCGCGGGGGTAGCAGCCTAAGCAGGGAAGCCCAGACTTCCCTCTCCCGAGCCACTTTGTCCAGCTCTTCCCGGGGGATCCCGAGGCGTTCCCAGGCCAGCCGGGAGACATAGTCTTCCCAACGTGTCCTGGGTCTTCCCCGTGGCCTCCTACCGGTCGGCCGTGCCCTAAACACCTCCCTAGGGAGGCGTTCGGGTGGCATCCTGACCGGATGCCCGAACCACCTCATCTGGATATTTTCTACATTTAAAATATTATATTCCCGTAAAATTTGTTCATAAAAAAATATTCATAAATGTAATTTAAAAATACATTAACTACGTTTACTTTTAAACCTATTGAATAATCTCTTAGTTATCCAATTTTTTATTACAAAATGTTTTACATTTATATTTTTAAACATGTTTTTTAAAACAAAGTGCACTGATTAATATTCTATAAAATAATTTTTAAATCAATTATTATATCTAAATTAAAGTATTATGTCTAACATTGACATATTTATTGACTAATACTCTCTTATTTAGAAAAATATTTTTTTTAAATTATGTAAAAATACGTTTTAAAATATTAAAAGAAATAAGAAAAATAAATTATTTGAACTAAATACACAATGTTCCATTTTAAGTAAATAGTCAAAACATGGCTAATTGAGGGCTTTTTCTTCACTAATAGTCATAATTTTTTTTATATTCAACAAATAGTTTTCATAACATACCCACGGAGAAACTGAAATGGTGTGTTATTTTTTGTGTCATGCCGTTGTCATCGCTCACTGCACTCACTACAGTATTTCATTCTGTTTAGTGCTTTGAACCGGAAGCACAAGTGCTGTTCTGTCATCCATAGCGTTTCTACTCGTATGGTTTCTTCATTCATCGCTCCTAGCAGCGTTTGTAAGTTTTTACAATATAACTCAAACCATTTGTACCAAACCGTCACATGTTTGATAGTAGTGCTTTCATGCATATGTGAACACTCTGTCGTAATGTAATCATGAAAACATTGTTAGCATTAGCTAATATGCCAACACTTTGGCAAGCGTATGCGTTAGTACTATTAACTTAAAAAATGCATTATTGTTTTTTCAGTTTCGTAAATTAACTAAAACGGCACCGTGGAGTTATTGGGTCTTTTTAGCTGATTGGAGAGCTGGCTTCCGCAGCTAGTGGGTCCATGATTATATGTCACGGCCCGGGCGCATGCCAATGCACACTCTTCTGTGTGCAGACCTGCGTTACGGGCCAGAACGTAGCTACCTGTCCTGTACAAAAATCCCTGTTTCCGCGTGACGAGCAGTTTGACTCGTCTTCCCTGTTGTTTCTCTCTGAATCTCTGGCTGCCCCTCTTGGATCTCAACCTCCCGCCTGGACACGGACCTGTTGACGCCTTGCTATACCCCTGACTACCTGCCTGTCTCACGGACATTCCAGCATGCCTTTCCCCTCCGGGACTTCCGCCTCTCGCTCAACACTCCCGGTAACACACAACAGTTAATTCTCACATAGTCGCGCACCATGCACATTGGATCTAGTCACACTCCATTCTCTAGTTTATTTATATTATCGGTTGTTATTATATATATTGTAAATATATATAATAAATACATAGAGCTGAACTTCGCCCTTGTTGTCTGTGCCGTCTACTCCCCCTGTACATAACATTATACTTACTAAACCATCTCATGTGTGATGTCTGTCGGAGAGTTTTCATGCGTATTTGTACATGCTATCGTAATAAATTAAATCATTATATCTATTATTGAAAAATGTATTGACTAATATTCTGCTATTTAGAAAAATAGGTTTTATAAAATTATGTAAAAATACTGGGAAAAATTAATTATTGGAACTAAATACACAAAGTTCCACTTTAAGCAAATAGTCAAAACACGTCATCAAATATATTTGTATTTCTAATTATATATTTGCTGTTAAATTATGTAAACTGACTATTCACATATTTTTCATAGAATTATTTAGAATAATACATGTGAGTTTTTGACGTGGAAAAAGAAAAAAGTATATATAATATTTCCCACATTTTTAAAATCCATTGACTCGTTTTCTGAGAATTTCTCCGCGGAATTTTGTTTTCCGCTGATATTTTGAAGTGTCCACATTCTCTGCTGAGCTTTTCGCAAAGCCTCGGAGATATCACTGGGAGCTGAAGTGGAGCAGACTTACTTATGTGATAAATATCAGTCAAGAAGCCCTTTCTGTCATGGGAGGAAAAGAAAAAGCTTTGGCCCGAGGCGTTCTGTAACAGCGAGTGGGAAGCTGCTCATTCACAGCCTGCAGGACCCGAGTCGGAATACGGGGGAGACGCGCCGCACTTTTCTAACCACAACAAATTGAGAATTCCACTTAAAACACATCAAGATGATCTGCCTCATTCCAAAGAATGTGTGGGCGGATGAATGAAAAAAGAGGATTGCTTGGCATGATTTAAAAAAAAAAAAAAAAAGACTTCAGAGGGAGAAGAGTAGCAACCCTTTACTGGTTGGCCAGAAGGGAAATACACAATCAAATATTTTGAGAAAAAAAAAAAAAGAATAATTAGCTTTGACAAAAGATAAAAAAATACTCACTTTTGATTGACACTGTATTCATTTAACAACATGTTTGTTATTGTGTTTGTACTCAACTGCAACACATCATACTTCAGGCTGTTTGTAATATTTTGGTCACCTTAATTTAGCAACAAAATAATCATAAAAAAAGTGGTTTTAGCTCCAGGTCGAACTAAATCGGGACATTTGTTTACATTTTGAAACACTTTCCCCCCCCACAAATAATCGGTTCCACGGTCACAAATGCTGTATTGCACGACATGTTTGTCATTTAACTGTAATAAGAAGTTAAACGCCACTAATTAAATGTCTAAATGTACTTTTTTACAAGGGAAGATGCATATGTTGAATGTTAACACTAAGGAGTGAGTGTGTGGCACACTCAATGGCTGCACTGACACTGCACCGATACAGTGTCTGTGTTTCATAATGGCGCCATATGCTGGATTGAAAGAGTGACATCTGAACATAAACACACTTTTTGTTTACCCTTTCTGACTAGCTTAAAAAAAACATACTTTTTAGAAATCCTGACACATTGTAATGCTTCACCCACAAATATCTAATACAGCTAACCCTATTAGTAGTGATGGATAAATGATGCCTCAGTGAGTGTGTGGCACACTCACTGGCTGTATTGATACTGATGAATTAAAAAAGTTAATATATTTGACCAGCAAACAAAGTTAACAAATAAAAATCTGCACAGCTATTCGTTTAAATTATGCACACACCATCCATCCATCCATCCATACAGTACATACATATATATATATATATACTGTATATATATATATATATATATATATATATATATATATATATATATATATATATATATATATATATATACAGTATATAGAACAAAGATATGAATGCAACAATTGTTTTTGCTCCGATTTTTCATGAGTTGAACTCAAAGATCTAAAACTTTTACTATATACACAAAACACCTATTCCTCTCAAATATTGTTCACAAATCTGTGTTAGTGAGCATTTCTTCTTTGCCAAGATAATCCATCCCACCTCACAGGTGTGGCATATCAAGATGCTGATTAAACAGCATGATTATTGCCCAGGTGTGCCTTAGGCTGCCCACAATACAAGGCCACTCTAAAATGGGCTGTTTTGCTTTATTGGGGATGTGGCGATCGCGGCCTGTGGAATGTTGGTCCACTCTTCTACAATGGCTGTGCCAGGTTTCTGGATATTGGCAGGAAGTGGAATACGCTGTCGTACACACCAATCCACAGCATCCCAAACATACTCAATGGGTGACATGTCCGGTGAGTATGATGGCCATGCAATAACTGGGATGTTTTCAGCTTCCGGGAATTGTGTACAGATCCTTGCAACATGGGGCCATGCATTGTCAGGCTGCAACATCAGGGCATGGTCTCGGGAGAATGGCACAACAATGGGCCTCAGGATCTCGTCACGGTTTCTCTGTGCATTCAAAATGCCATCAATAAAATGCTCTTGCGTTCGTTGTCTATAACATACGTCTGCCCATACCATAACCCCACCCACACCATGGGCCACTCCATTTACAACGTTGACATCAGCAAACTGCTCTTCCACACGACGCCGTCTGCCATCTGCCCTGAACAGTGAAAGATTCATCTGTAAAGAGAACACCTCTCCAACGTGCCAGACGCCAACAAATGATAGCATTTGCCCACCCAAGTCGGTTACGACAACGAACTGCAGTCAGTTCGAGACCCAAATGATGACGACGAGCATGCAGATAAGCTTCCCTGAGACGGTTTCTCACAGTTTGTGCAGAAATTATTTGGTTATGCAAACCAATTATTGCAGCAGCTGTCCGGGTGACTGGTCTCAGATGACCATGGAGGTGCACCTGCTGGTTGTGAAGGTCCTGGGCTAGTGTGGTTACATGTGGTCTGCGGTTGTGAGGCCGGCTGGATGTACTGCCAAATTCTCTGAAACGCATTTGGAGACGGCTTATGGTAGAGAAGTGAACATTCAATTCAACAGCTCAGCAACTGCAAGCTCCCTCAAAACTTGCGACATCTGTGGCATTGTGCTGTGTGATAAAACTGCACATTTCAGAGTGGCCTTTTATTGTGGCCAGCCTCAGGCAGTGGTCCCCAACCGGTACCGGTCTGTGACGCATTTGCTACAGGGCCGCAGACAAACAAATAATTTATAAACGACTGCATTTTCTTCGACGTAACATTCGCCTTTCACACTAGACCAGGGGTCGGCAACCCAAAATGTTGAAAGAGCCATATTGGACCAAAAATACAAAAACAAATCTGTCTGGAGCCGCAAAAAATTAAAAGCCATATTACATACAGATAGTGTGTCATGAGATATACATTGAATTAAGATGACTTAAAGGAAACTAAATGACCTCAAATATAGCTACAGATGAGGCATAATGATGCAATATGTACATATAGCTAGCCTAAATAGCCTGTTAGCATCGATTAGCTTGCAGTCATGCAGTGACCAAATATGTTTGATTAGCACTCCACACAAGTCAATAACATCAACAAAACTCACCTTTGTGCATTCATGCACAACGTTAAAAGTTTGGTGGACAAAATGAGACAGAAAAAGAAGTGGCGTAAAACACGTCCTAGAAAGTCGGAGAAAGTTCTCCATGTAAACAAACTACGGTGAGTTCAAAGACCGCCAAAATTAGTAGGACAAAACGGCGCTCGCCAAATACTTGAATCAGTGAAGCATGTTTAATATAAACAATGTGCTTTATAACAATTAGGGAGATTTGTGTCATGTTTGTCCTCCTACAGAAACCATATTAAAACAAAAAATATATTTTTTCCCCTCATCTTTTTCCATTTTTCATACATTTCTGAAAAAGCTCCAGAGAGCCACTAGGGCGGCGCTAAAGAGCCGCATGCGGCTCTAGAGCCGCGGGTTGCCGACCCCTGGTGTATATATATATATATATATATATATATATATATATATATATATATATATATATATATATATATATATATATATATATATAGAACATATATATATATATATATATATATATATATATATATATATATATATATATATATATATATATATATATAGAACATATATATATATATATATATATATATATATATATATATATATATATATATATATATATATATATATATATATATATATATATATATATATATATATGTATATATATATATATATATATATACACACACACACACATATATATATATACACAAATACACATTTATATATAGTATGGGTAACAATTTAGTATGGGGAACATATTCTAAGTAACAAAGACTTATTTAAAAGTTGTTTGGATACTAGGGGCACATATTGTAAGTAACAAAGACTTAATTGAGAGTTATTTGGTTAGGGTTAGGGGGTTAGGGTTAGAGGGTTAGAGTTAGGGTTGTTGTATAATAAGGCCTAGCAGAATAAGGCATTAATAAGTACTTAATGAAGACTAATTAAGAGCCAATATGTTACTGATTTGCATGTTAATAAGCAACTAATTAATGGTGAATATGTTCTCCATACTAAAGTGTTACCATAGTATGTATATACATATATACGCAACACTCGTCAATGAGCTAATTAGTAAACACGAAAATAACATCATAAAAGAAAAGATTATATATAGCGCTATAAGATCAAAAGTATTCCTCACGTGGGAATTTTCCCAATTATTTTTGTTTAATTTACATCGATGGTGGTGACGAACACTGATATCAAAACGTGGCACGCCATGACGACCGACAGGATGCTCACGTACTCCCGTTTAGATGAAGAATCAATCTCAATGCTCACGAAGGGTTAATAAAAGTTGCAGCAACTAGCGTCTGTTTGTGTCTTTTTCGCCATCTCGGGGGATGTCAAAGTCCACCAGCCTGTCGGTCCATGGCCACATTTGTCTACTAGCAGGTGAGAGATGCATGAATTATAATCTAGAATTTACTTTTAGCTCAGTGTGTCAACAATAGCAGCGTAAGCTAGCATTAGCTCACTGCTATCAATGCACCGCTAACATAGTCCGTCTGCGTTAGCACTTATAATAACAATAGCACTCATATTTGGTTAATTTTCAGATCACGACATGCAAATGGAGTATTGTTGGCGCTTTCTGGATGTTTTTGGAGAGGGTACAATGGGCGCAATAGAGTACTCTCGATCTGTAGACTCAATTGTCCGACCTATTTCGTTTAGCCAAAATTGTATTTATCACGGCTACCTCCGATAAAAGTTTGGCGCTTCAGAGTCAATTGCGTATCGGCCCCACACGTCATTTAACCCAGTGTTTTTCAATCTTTTTCGAGCCAAGGCACATTTTTTTTCATTGGAAAAATCCCGAGGCACACCACTAGCGGAAAACATAAAAAATTGAAACTCAGTAGCTGATACTGACAGTAAAAAGTAGTTCTCGCAAATGTTGGATATGAATTCAAACCATTACCAACCATGCATCACTATAGCTCTTGTCTCAAAGTAGGTGTACAGTCACGACCTGTCACATCACGCCGTGACTTATTTGGAGTTTTTTGGTGTTTTCCTGTGTGTAGTGTTTCCTATTTTATTGTTGCTTGTCATGGACGGATGTACTTTGTGGACGCCGTCTGCTGCTCCACACGCTGTAAGTCTTTGCGCTCGTCCAGCATTCTGTTTTTGTTTACTTTGCAGCCAGTTCCGTTTTAGTTTCGTTTTGCATAGCCATACCTAACCTTCAATGCCTTTTCTTAGCGGCACTCGCCTTTTGTTTATTTTTTGGTCTAAGCATTAGATACTGACGGAAGCAGATTTGTACATATATCCATATTTAAGTCTTACTTCTTTATTTTCATAGTCATATTACAAAACAGCTAGTGTTCTTCCAATTGTGCTCTTTTGGTCTGCAAGTACTGTGTGTCGGCCTTGAAATTATGCAGGTATGCAGGGAGTAGCCATAACTCAGGGAGTAGCCATAACAACGAGGGTGGGAGCGAGGGACAGAGGGAAGAAGACAGGACTTCCGTTGGTTTTGGGGGGGAAGATCGATCTTAGCCGCGCGAGTAAACGCTTCTGTACTGGATTGGTCTCACGTTTGTTTTCAAAGCTTTGAAAATAAATCACAAAATACCCATTCTGTCTTTTGGTCAAATTGAAGTCAGTTTATGTGTCATAAAAAGAACTTGGGAGCAGCCAGCACAACTTAAATTACCTGGGAGGAAAATCTGCTGGGAAGCAACAATACCTTTTTACCTGCACTGCCTCCCGCTGTCGTCTGCATATTGTGATCACGACAAACCATGTTCCCGACATCTACAAAGCAATTAGCTACCTGCTGCCACCTACTGATATGGAAGAGTATGACACGGTTACTCTGCCGCGCTCTAGAGAGCACCGACACTCAACAACGGCACATTATTTGCGGATTATAATCACTGGTTTGCAAAAAATATTTTTAACCCAATTAGGTGAAATGACATCATCTCCCACGGCACACCAGACAATATCTCACGGTACACTAGTGTGCCGCGGCACAGTGGTTGAAAAAACACTGATTTAACCCGTACCTACGCAACAACCCTTTTAGAGACGGATTTCCATGTTAAAATTGACGGAAAAGTAGCGGAAGAAAAAGCAAGTGGATCCTTTGATACTGGTGGTGCAGAGGTATGGCCGCATGTTTCATGGGGCCTGAGAAGGCGGAAAAGGCTCAGACGTGGACAAAGGCTGGAAAAGTGCACTAAGTTGTTTATTATATGTGCTGCCCGCGGGTCAGCCGCCCCAGATAGGATTTTCCGTGGCATTTAGCGTCAGATTGATTGATACCGCCTTGTCCCTCTATCACAATCTGTCAGTCTCATCCAATCTTATTCACTCTCTGCAGAGGACAGACACAATCTCACAGCGTGTGTGTGTTTTGGCATTCCATAGAGCCTCCATGTTTGTTTGTTTTTCTTTTCCAATGTACTTTTATCCACCAACAGTAGTGATAAAAGTATTCAATTTCATTTTTTCATTTTTTTTTTTTTTTTTTTTTACATTCTAAGCTAAGCAAGGGGACAAATAGTTGGGGATGGAAGTGTGTCCCAGATAGACATCCGTCATCACGCGGCGGCTGCAGGCGGGAAGATAAAAACCCAAGAAGGATGAGCGCCTAACGCCGGCCCTCGACGCCCGGGAGCCGCTCGCCCCGACCCAAATTTCAGCCCGGGCCGAATAATCCTGCTCTGCATGCAAAAAGTTCCCCTCTGCAGAAACATCGTGGCTGGACTGATAAGCCGATGCCTAGCTGATATTGGAGAAAGGCAGAACGGTCTTTGTCCTCCAGCCCGTCCAAAAGTGATGGCCCTAATATTTTGGTGACCTTACACCATATTGCCAAAAGTATTTGGCCACCTGCCTTTACTCACATATGAACTTGAAGTGCCATCCCATGGAATTGTCCAAAAAGTTTTGGTATCCTGGAGCATTCAAAATTATTTTCACTGGAACTAAGGGGCCAAGCCCAACTCCTGGAAAAACAACCCCACACCATAATTCCTCCTCCACCAAATTTCAGTGCAGTCCGAAATGTAGCGTTCTCCTGGCAACCTCCAAACCCAGATTGGTCCATCAGATTTCCAGATGGAAAAGCGTGATTCATCAGTCCAGAGAAGGCGTCTCCACTGCTCTAGAGCAGTGTTTTTCAACCACTGTGCCGCGGCACACTAGTGTGCCGTGAGGTACAGTCTGGTGTGCTGTGGGAGATTATCTAATTTTTTGCAAACCAGTATTTATAGTCTGCCAATGATGTGTTGTTGTGTCAGTGCTGTCTAGAGCACGGCAGAGTAACCATGTAATACTCTTCCATATCAGTAGGTGGCAGCCGGTAGCTAATTGCTTTGTAGATGTGGGAAACAGTGGGAGGCAGTGTGCAGGTAAAAAGGTGTTTAATGCTTAAACCAAAAATAAACAAAAGGTGAGTGCCCCTAAGAAAAGGCATTGAAGCTTAGGGAAGGCTATGCAGAACAAACCTAAAAATGAACTTGCTACAAAGTAAACAAAACCAGAATGCTGGACGACAGCAAAGACTTACTGTGGAGCAAAGACTGCGTCCATAATGTACACCCGAACATGACATGACAATCAACAATGTCCTCACAAAGAAGGATAAAAACAACTGAAATATTCTTGATTGCTAAAACAAAGTAGATGTGGGAAATATCGCTCAAAGGAAGACATGAAAATGCTACAGGAAAATACCAAAAAAAGAGAAAAAGCCACCAAAATAGGAGCGCAAGACAAGAACTAAAACACTACACAGAGGAAAACAGCAAAAAACTCAAAATAAGTCACGGCGTGATGTGACAGGTCGTGACAGTACACCTACTTTGAGACAAGAGCTATAGTGATGCATGGTTGGTTATGGTTTAAAGTCATATCCAACAATTGGGACAACGACTTTTTACCGTCAACTGAGTTTCATTTTTTAATGATTTCTGTTGGTGGTGTGCCTTCGGATTTTTTCAACGCAAAAAAATCTGCCTTGCCTCAAAAAAGGTTGAAAAACACTGCTCTAGAGTTCAATGGCGACGTGCTTTACACCACTGCATCCCACGCTTTGCATTGGACTTGGTGATGTATGGCTTAGATCCAGCTGCCCGGCCATGGAAACCCATTCCATGAAGCTCTCTGCGTACTGTTCATGGGCTAATTGGAAGGTCATATGAAGTTTGGAGCTCTGTAGCAACTGACTGTGAAGAAAGTCTTTGCACTATGCGCTTCAGCATCCGCTGACCCCTCTCTGTCAGTTTACGTGGCCTACCACTTGGTGGCTGAGTTATTGTTGTTCCCGAACTCTTCACTTTTCTTATAATAAAGTTGACTTTGGAATATTTAGGAGCGAGGACATTTCACGACTGGATTTGTTGCACAGTTAGCATCCTATGACAGTTCCACGCTGGAAATCACAGAGCGGCCCATTCTTTCACAAATGTTTGTAGAAATAGTCTCCATGCCTAAGTGATTGATTTTATACACCGGGCCAAGTGATTAGGACACCTGATTCTCATCATTTGGATGGGTGGCCAAATACTTTTGGCAATATAGTGTATGGAGCTACGCAAGAAGAGCAGTTGAACATGACTGCAAATGACATGCGGTGAATTTCATGGCTGGTGGTAATAATAATATTGGTTGCTCATTAAGACAATAACAAGTGGGAGGATAAAATTCACTTTAAAGTACCAGCAGAGTGGAAAATCAAGTTACCTCCATATTGAAGGTATCCTCAGATTTCACGTTCAAGGTGATTTATTGATGTCCATTTTTTCACAAAAAGCGCTATACTAGTATAACCCATTTACCATTTTACATGTACAAGGCATATAAGAACTGAAATTAGGTTTTCAGCACAGAGTCATGACACCGAAAGACTTCCAAAGTTTGCAGATAAATAGATAGGATTAAAATAGAATCAGTCTCACGGAGATTTACGAGACAGTTTTGAGAGATAATTAGCAAGCCAGTCACGTGATCCGTGACGTAGAGTTAGGAACCAGAGATACCTTCCCCATCAACGACAGTGCTTTGTGAGAGCCAACAACGATGACATTGGGAAAAATTATGATCCAGGACCTTATATTTTTGAGCCTGGACACAAAGAGGATGAGCAATAAGTTTTAGAAGCCGACTGCTAAAGGGGTGCAGTTTTATTGAAACACTAGAGCATCAACAGCATTGCTAGGTGCTAAACATACAAACTAACTATAATAAACAAAAATAAAACACTGTAATATTTCCACTCTCGCTGGGGTGACGACCGACAGGATGCTCACATAATCCCGTTAAAATTACAAATCAATCTTAATGCTCACGAAGGGTTGAAAATAGTTGCAGCAACTAGCGTCTTTTTGTGTCTTTTTCACCATCTCGGGGGTTGTCAGAGTCCGCCAGCCTGTCGGTTAATGGCCACATTTGTCTACTAGCAGGTGAGAGATGCATGAATTATAATCTAGAATTTACTTTTAGCAAGTTTGAGGCAAAGCAGAAGCTGCCGCCGGCTCAGTCTGTCAACAATAGCAGCGTGAGCTAGCAATAGCTCACTGCTATCGATGCACCGCTAAAATAGTCCGTCTGTGTTAGCGCTTATAATAACAATATCACTCATATTTGGTTAATATTCAGGTCACATGTAAATGGAGTATTGTTGGCGGTTTCTGGATGTTTTAGAGAGGGTACAATTGGTGCAATAGAGCAGTGTTTTTCAACCACTGTGAGATACAGTCTGGTGTGTCGCGGGAGATTATGTAGTTTCACCTAAATGGGTTACAAATATTTTTTGCAAACCAGTAATTATAATCCACAAATGTGCCGTTGTTGAGTGTCTGTGCTTTCTAGAGCTCGGAAGAGTAACCGTGTAATACTCTTCCATATCAGTATGTGGCAGCAGGTAGCTAATTGCTTTGTAGATGTCAGGAACATGGTTTGTCGTGATCACAATATGTGGGAGGCATCGTGCAGGTAAAAACACTTAAACCAAAAATATACAAAAGGATAGTGCCGCTAAGAAAAGGCATTGAAGCTTAGATATGGCTATGCAAAACAAAACTAAAACTGAACTGGCTGCAAAGTAAAGAAAAACAGAATGCTGGACGACAGCAAAGACTTACAGCGTGTGGAGCAGGAGACGGCGTCCACAAAGTACATCCGTACATGACATGACAATCAACAACGTCCCCACAAAGGAGGATAGCGTCCGCACAACTTAAATAGCCTTGATTGTGAAAACAAAGCAAGTGCGGAGAATATCGCTCAAGGAAGACATGAAACTGCTACAGGAAAATACCAACAAAAGACGACAAGCCACCAAAATAGGAGCGCAAGACAAGAACTAAAACACTACACACAGGAAAACACCAAAACATTCTAAATAAGTTACGGCGTGATGTGACAGGTGGTGACAGTACACCTACTTTGAGACAAGAGCTTTAGTGAGGCATGCTTGGTTATGGTTTGAAGTCATATCCAACAATTGCGAGAACAACTTTTTATTGTCAATATCGGCTGCTGACTTTCTTTTTTTTTATGTTTTCTGCTGGTGGTGTGCCTCAGGATTTTTTTCTATGAAAAAAATGTGCCTCGGCTCAGAAAAGGTTGAAAAACACTGCAACAGAGCACTCTCGATCTGTTGACTCAATTGTTAGCTCTTTTTTTTTTAACGATTTTGAATGCATAAAAAAAGCTAAACAGACTTAGACTTAGACAAACTTTATTAATCCACATGGGAAATTGTTCCTTGAGCATTTGTGTTCTTGTCTTATATAAGGACTGTGAATGATCAACAGCACATCTTTTACCAATGTGTCAATATGTCATATTTGCATACATGGTCAGAGTGCAGAAGCGTTACTCCAGTGATGTCAATCTCCGAAAATAGAATAGCTAAGTATTGGGAGCGGAATATTCTAAAAGGCTGATTTAATTTGTGGCATTTTGGGATGTTTAGATGGTATTTTCACATACTTCACGGACTGTAAATACAATTGGATATGGTTTAATGGATACAATGAAACACAATTAAGCAAACAAAGTCAACTTATTTTTTCCACTCTACTCATACTTTAAAGGCCTACTGAAATTATTTTTTTAATTTAAACGGGGATAGCAGATCCATTCTGTGTGTCATACTTGATCATTTCGCAATATTGTCATATTTTTGCTGAAAGGATTTAGTAGAGAACATCGACGATAAAGTTCGCAACTTTTGGTCGCTGATAAAAAAAGCCTTGCCTGTACCGGAAGTAGCGTGACGTCACAGGTTGAAGGGCTCCTCACATTTCCCCATTGTTTACAATGCAGCGAGAGCAATTCGGACCGAGAAAGCGACGATTACCCCATTAATTTGAGCCAGGATGAAAGATTCGTGGATGAGGAACGTGAAAGTGAAGGACTAGAGTGCAGTGCAGGACGCATCTTTTTTTGCTCTGACCAAAACTTAGGTACAAGCTGGCTCATTGGATTCCACACTCTCTCCTTTTTCTATTGTGGATCACGGATTTGTATTTTAAACCACCTCGGATACTATATCCTCTTGAAAATGAGAGTCGAGGACGCGAAATGGACATTCACAGTTTATCCCCACGACAATACATCGGCGAAGCACTTTAGCTACGGAGCTAACGTGATAGCATCGTGCTTAAATGCAGATAGAAACAAAAGAAATAAACCCCTGACTGGAAGGATCGACAGAAAATCAACAATACTATTAAACCAGGGACATGTAACTACACGGTTAATGCTTTCCAGCTTGGCGAAGCTTAAAAATGCTGTTGCTAACAACGCCATTGAAGCTAACTTAGTATAACGGGACCTCACAGAGCTATGATAAAAACATTAGCTATCCACCTACGCCAGCCAGCCCTCATCTCCTCATCAACACCCGTGCTCACCTGCGTTCCAGCGATCGACGGAAGGACGAAGGACTTCACCACGATCATCCGTGCGGTCGGTGGCTAGGGTCGGCTAGCGCGTCTGCTATCCGAGTCACAGTCTTCCTGTTTGTGTTGCTGTAGTCCGCCGCTAATACACCGATCCCACCTACAACTTTCTTCTTTGCAGTCTTCATTGTTCATTAAACAAATTGCAAAAGATTCACCAACACAGATGTCCAGAATACTGTGGAATTATGAGATGAAAACAGAGCTATTTTGTATTGTATTCAATGGGGTACCGATACTTCTGTTTCACTGGTTACGTCACGCGCAAACGTCATCATCCAAAGACGTTTTCAACCGGAAGTTTAGCGGGAAATTTAAAATTGCACTTTATAAGTTAAAGGCCTACTGAAACCCACTACTACCGACCACGCAGTCTGATAGTTTATATATCAATGATGAAATCTTAACATTGAAACACATGCCAATACGGCCGGGTTAACTTATAAAGTGCAATTTTAAATTTCCCGCTAAACTTCCGGTTGAAAAACTCCTTTGGATATGACTTATGCGCGTGACGTCACAAAATCCACGGAAGTGGTTGGACCCTATCGGACCCGATACAAAAACCTCTTGTTTTCTTCTACAAAATTCCACAGTATTCTGGACATCTGTGTTTGTGAATCTTTTGCAATTTGTTTAATGAACAATGGAGGCTGCAAAGAAGAACGTTGTAGGTGGGATCGATCGGTGTATTAGCGGCTAAGTACAATACTTACAGCAACACAACAAG
The DNA here is from genome assembly GCF_033978785.1 of Entelurus aequoreus. Classification (NCBI taxonomy): domain Eukaryota; kingdom Metazoa; phylum Chordata; class Actinopteri; order Syngnathiformes; family Syngnathidae; genus Entelurus; species Entelurus aequoreus. The sequence continues at coordinate 74,214,090 of NC_084733.1, read as the reverse complement.
GACTTACTTAGCAGATGCCTAGCCTATGCTAGCCACCAAACCCACGGATGAAGTCCTTCGTCGCGCCGTCGATCGCTGGAACGCAGGTGAGCACGGCTGTTGATGGGAAGATGAGGGCTGGCTGGCGTAGGTGGAGCGCTAATGTTTTTATCATAGTTCTGTGAGGTCCGGTTGCTAAGTTGCTAAATTAGCCTTAGCGTCGTTAGCAACAGCATTGTTAAGCCTTACCAGGCTGAGAATTTTTCACCGTGTAGTTACATGTACATGGTTTAATAGTATTGTTGATCTTCTGTCTATCCTTCCAGTCAGGGATTTATTTATTTTGTTTCTATCTGCATTTGAGACAGATGCTATCACGTTAGCTCATGTTGCGGAGGTTCGTCGATGATGGGTGTCCTTCGTCGCGCCGTCGATCGCTGGAACGCAGGTGAGCACGGCTGTTGATGTAACCGTGTAGTTACATGTACATGGTTTAATAGTATTGTTGATATTCTGTCTATCCTTCCAGTCAGGGGTTTATTTCTTTTGTTTCTATCTTCATTTGAGAACGATGCTATCACGTTAGCTCAGTAGCTAAGTGTGTCACCGATGTATTGTCGTGGAGATAAAAGTCACTTTAAATGTCCATTTCGCGTGCTCGACTCTCATTTTCAAGAGGATATAGTATCCGAGGTGGTTTAAAATCCAAATCCGTGATCCACAATAGAAAAAGGAGATTATGGAATCCAATGAGCTAGCTTGTACCTAAGTTACGGTCAGAGCGAAAAAAGATACGTCCATCACTGCCTCTCTAGTCCTTCACTGTAACGTTCCTCATCTACGAATCTTTCATCCTCGCTCAAATTAATGGGGTAATCGTCGCTTTGTCGCTCCGAATCTCTCTCGCTCCATTGTAAACAAAGGAAAATTGTGAGGAATTTTACCTCCTGTGACGTCACGTTACTTCCGGTACAGGCAAGGCTTTTTTTTATCAGCGAGCAAAAGTTGCGAACTTTATCGTCGATTTTCTCTACTAAATCCTTTCAGCAAAAATATGGCAATATCGCGAAATGATCAAGTATGACACATAGAATGGATCTGCTATTCCCGTTTAAATTAAAAAAAATTCATTTCAGTAGGCCTGTGTTGCAATGTTAAGATTTCATCATTGATATATAAACTATCAGACTGCGTGGTCGGTAGTAGTGGGTTTCAGTAGGCCTTTAAGGAAATGCCGAAAGAGAATGAATCCAGGCTACTTTTCCAGGTAACACTTTAATTTGTTGTAAGAGTTCCCCTTATGTTTCTTTTAGTTTGAAAAGTCTCTCGGAAGCTTTGCTCATCTGTAAAAAGACGGCAGCAGCAAGCACACGCCGGCTCACTTACTACCCCCTCAAGGTGAGTCAGAGTACTGCGCGCTTAGCCGTATGACATTTCCTTGCAGGCTCTTGTGCAATTAGCAAGAATCCTGATGTCACGCTTAAATTAAAAACATCACACAGGTCCGAGAAAGTTAGGGTGTGTAATAAGTGTTTCTGAAAACATTATATTGGCAACATGTGACCAAGAGAAACAGGCACACCTCACCCAGCCCAGTTTTTGAAGAACTGCACACTCTGAGGGTAGGTTTAGCTCGTGCATCCTTATTTCCGGTTTTTGTCTTATATTTGATCAGGAAATGTACACATTTTGTAATTTTTACCAAAGACAATGGTTGAAATATATGTTGGAATCACACAGAAAATACATTTATAACAGTTCATTGGACAAATATTAATTATTTCATGTTTTCACTGCACTACTTCAAACAATCACAATAGTAAAAACCATGGTGGCTTTTTTTCCTTATAGTACAAAATGAGTAATACACGTTTACAATATCGGTTATTTACACACATTGCGTTGAATTTTATCATGCTGAACATGTATTTGGTATACAAAGTACTACAGTAGGATTCATATGGTCATCCGTCGTGTTTACCTGACACATGAAACAAGACAATTTTTTTTTTTTTTTTTTTGGGGGGGGTGCACTTTCCACTTTAGCAGCAAGATGGCATTAGAGTGTTGACTTTCCTGACATATGTTTTGTGGCAAGTCCAACTTTGACCACAGCGTCAGTTGCTATGTAGAGTGGCGGTTTCCATAATTTTCAGCAGACGGCCTTGCAAAATGACCAACCCCCCTCTTCCCTTCACGTGAGATCCACTCAGGAATGGGGCCATATGAATCCCTTCCCTACTGTAAACATATATCGTTACTTACATGAATGAGTTAACATTTATTGGGACTGTTTCAACAGTTTGTGTTCAATCTTAAAAAGGTGTTTATTTTTGGGGGGGTTTGGTAAGTATGCTCAGGTTGGTTCCTTGTGAGGCCGGTTGGATGTACTGCCAAAGTACAAGAACAAAAGCCCAAACAAAAAACAGATTAACTTAAACAGCTTCAATGGCTTTTAAAATGAAACTACAAACAGGTAATTGTCGAATAAATGCATGTATCTAAAAATAAATTAAAATCAATAATTTCTTAGACACCCCTGATCCAGCAGCAATACAAGTCTGAAAAAGGTGTTTGATGGTGAACCTGCAGAAGGATTATTACCATTGCTAATGTTTAAAGCTAAGCTAATGAAAGGAGGAGGGACGTTCAAATGTCTCACAATTGTACTTTGAGGTTGACAGTCCAATCAGACTCCTCGGAATCAAATAGTTAAAATAATTAAAGACGCCTCTAAATAATAATGTATTATTTTACAAGATTAATTTTCAGGAAAGTTGCAGACAAGAGCAACAATAATGCTGGATTTCCACTGAATGCAAAACGGTCGCAGACCGCCACACACGCAGGCCGGCGCACTCTTTCCGTTTTTATCCAAGTCAATGTGTCAATTTCCACCGCTAAATATATGCAGAGCTTCCATTTTTTCCAAAACCCGCAACAAATCTGTTCAAATCAGCTCAAATCTGCCCGTGTTGGACAGGCAGTCATGCACAAACACAACAGTATCCAATTTAATTTCAAAATAAAACACTCCGTCTTCAAGGCGGATCGTATTTTACACTTTGAAAGGTCCTAATGGGCGGCGACGCACATGAAGTCAACTTGTCAAAGGTTTTCAGACTTCATTTCATCTTGACACAAATGGATGAGGACATGCTGATTCATGACGTCCCAAATTAAATAATAATGTGCAGGCATATCCCGGGCAGCTAAATGGGGATCTGTGTCAAATATCAACTGATACGGAGACCGGGAAGGCAGATGACTGATTGTGTGTCACGCTCGGATGATGTCACTTTATTACTATCTCCCTTGTCACGTGATTTTTCACGAGAACTCGTTAAAAAAGTCTGCACTGTTTCGCTGCACGACGGAGCCACAACAGAACGGCGGTGGGGATTGTCAGGCGGCGCCCTCTGATTGGGCTAAGTCAGGGGTTCTTAACATTTTTGACATCGGGGGCCCAACTTTTTCATTAAGAAGGGGCCTCACTCAAACATCAACACTAATCTAAGGCTTAATTTTAGCCCTATACATGATAAACCTTGTCAAATGACATGAAAGCATGGGTCAATCTTAAAGATTATCATCAAGGCTTAGGTCAGGCTGAATACTAATCAAACATACTGCAAAACTGATACATACAATTACGCAGTGTTACAATATATAAATTCTAACTAACTTAATGATAAATAATATATATTTTTAATAAAACTAAAGTGCAAATGAAAATACAGCTTGACCACTTCAGTCATAATTTTTGCGCTTAAGAATCGTATCTAAACCCCCACTCCCTCCCCTCTGTTGCAAGTTTTGTTGATTCTATGTAACTTGTTTATGTGTGCTATGGCTCCGAGGTTGTTTTCCTTGGCCTCAGTCTGCACCCCCTCCCAGGAGTCCAGCCTTTGACTGAATTTTCCTAACGTTTGCCTGTTTCTCACCCGTTTTTGTAAGGGGCGCCGGAAGTTGTCTCCCTGTAATGTTTGTCTGATCTTGAATGGGACTGTGCTGAAAAACTAAAATTTTCCCTCGGGGATTAATAAAGTATTTATGATTCTGATTCTGACTGTAGCTCCAGACTTCTTTTGTTTGGAAAAGTGGTGGAAAAGTGTATTACAACTGCAGCCAATAGGTAACCTGACTCTCGCCAGATCATCGTAGTTCAATGAGCTCCACACAAGGATCTGGGATCGAAGGCAATGCAAACTCCTTCAAGATAGCAAAAAATAATGAACCAATCAGGATCGCCGGGCAGGATTTCATAGATGTGACGTAGCGCCGAAGCGACTGTTTGATTCAAACAACAATGGCGGCAAGGAGTCGTTTGCTGACATATTTTCTTAGCACAAACGACATCGATTGTCTACTGTCATTGCTGCGTTGTTTCAGTAAAAGTTCTCTAACTTTTCGCTCTGTCGTTATCCAATATGTCGGCTGTTCTGTTTTGGATTTCCCAGCGTCGCTCTCATCAGCGTCATGGGTTGATTTCGATGTGAGTGGTTGAAGTAGCACGTCATTCAAGATAACGGACAAGTGGTTTATCCAATCACATACAATGTTTTTTTTACAAGGCCCCGCCTTCTGAAACACATCTCTATTGAGAAGTCCCAGATCCTTGAGTGGAGCTCAGCGAACTACAAAGATCTGGCGAGAGTCAGATGACTAATCCCTCCCCTCTGTTGCAAGTTTTGTTGATTCTATGTAACTTGTTTATGTGTGTTCTGGCTTTGAGTTTTTTCCCCCTGGCCTCAGTCTGGACCCCCTCCCAGGAGTCCAGCCTTTGACTTAACATTTTTTTAAAAAAAGTTAAAGTTAAAGTGCCAATGATTGTCACACACACTAGGTGTGGTGAAATGATTCTCTGCATTTGACCCATCACCCTTGATTACCCCCTGGGAGGTGAGGGGAGCAGTAGCAGTGGCCGCCCCGGGAATCATTTTGGTGATTTAACCCCCAATTCCAACCCTTAATGCTGAGTGCCAAGCAGGAAGGTAATGGGTACCATTTTTATAGTCTTTGGTATGACTCGGCCGGGGTTTGAACTCACAACCTACCGATCTCAGGGCGGAGACTTTAACCACTAGGCCACTGAATAGGTTTACTCCCCCCCCCCCTCTCCAACGTTTACTTGTTTCTCACCTTTTCTTGAAAGGGGCGCCGGAAGTTGGCAGACCCGTCAGCGATCCTTTTTCTGTCTCCCTGGAATGTTTGTCTGATCTTGAAAGGGACTGTGCTGAAAATCTCAAAATCAGGTGTTGTATTTAACGAGTATATTTAATATTTTACGTACAGTTTGAACAGTAACACCGGGTTTGAATGTCAGAAAATACAGCACTGTACTTTACTCAAGTAATTCTTTGGTGTGCCACGAGTGGTACGCATAGCACAGTTTGAGAATCCCTATGCATTTGATTTTAATTTGTTTTACGTACAAATTGATGGATAATTTGCTTTGACATAAGTCAAGGTGATAAATATTTATTTCTATTTGTACAATAACATTTGCAATACAGTATATATTTGTGGCATGATCAAATGTTAAAAAGGTCATATTATGATTTTTTTGGTAACACTTTAGTATGGGGAACATATTCTAAGTAACAAAAGACTTAATTTAGAGTTATTTGGACACTAGGGGAACATATAAGGGTTAGGGTTAGGGTTACTAATAAGCAATAATTCTGAGGTTATTGAGGGAAGACTCTTAGTTGAAGAGAAGTGAATTATATTTATATAGCGCTTTTCTCTAGTGACTCAAAGCGCTTTACATAGTGAAACCCAATATCTAAGTTACATTTAAGCCAGTGTGGGTGGCACTGGGAGCAGGTGGGTAAAGTGTCTTGCCCAAGGACACAAAGGCAGTGAATAGGATGGCAGAAGCGGGGATTGAACTTGGAACCCTCAAGTTGCTGGCATGGCCACTCTACCAACAGAGCTATACCGCCCCTAATGGCTTACTGGTTGTATAATAAGGCCATGCAGAACAAGGCATTAATAAGTACTTAATAATGACTAATTAAGAGCCAATATGGTACTAATTTGCATGTTAATAAGAAACTACTTAATGGTGAATATGTTCCCCATACTAAAGTGTTACCCTGATTCTGATTCTGACTTTAGCTCCAGACTTCTTCTATTTGGAAAAGTGGTGGAAAAGTGTATTACAACTGCAGCCAATAGGGACCACAGCTGAGAAACAGACATTTTATGGCGGCCCTCTAAGTGGCGCTCGCCGCCCAACGATTATGACTTAGGAAACACAGGTTTGATCCGACATGATGCGCGGTTCTAAATAAATACTTCCTGAAACAAAATAGCCATATGATTCACTGTCAGCGAGTTGCAGGACTCAATGGACGTGATTGTACGGGCATCGCACGCCGTCACCGGCGTTCAAGTGCTATCCCTGGTAACATAATGCGGAATACAAGAGAAACACGCGTCATTTTATCGGGAAGCCACAACTGTGTCCTCTGCCCTGCCGTTCACTCCTCTTTGTCTTCCTTTCCTGCAGGGCCCGGAGGGTGGCAGCCATTATAGATGTGCGAACCAATTACTGCTTCCACACTATACAATATTCATGCAACACTTAGCCGACGGTCCGGAGGTTAATATTTCATCCGCAGATACGACGGCGGAAGCGCACGAGCAGAACAGGGCGCCAAAAGGGAAGGGCTTTAAAATACCTCGTATACGCTCCGGCTTCAATGTCACGGTCTGCACGTGAGAGGCGGCCTGATTGATGACAAAGCCCTCGCCGGGCAGGTTGGAGTCCGGTGTATATGTGGGCCAGTGGCCTGAGGCGTGGAGGCGGACAGATTAGTTTCTCAATAAACAATCCGCCAGCCGTCTGCCTGGGTCGGTTTCAGCAGCAATTAGGCGACGTTAGTGGCTGATTGACGTATGTGGATAGATTGCTTTTGGCCTCCCCGACTGTACGGTAATTGTAATCCTTATCGTATCCTCTCACGTGGCCGTGCTTCATAATGACCAGTCATTACAATTTGGAGACGCCGGGAGGGCCGGCGAGCGGCTTAGTGCCATCCCATGTTGATGGAGGAAGGTGGTTGTCTGGCGTGAGCTTTAGAACCACAAATGTTTTTACGTCACAAATAGAATAAACATAGACCAATTCTGCTTTTGCTAGGACTGGATTTTAAAGGTCTACTGAAACCCACTACTACCGACCACACAGTCTGATAGTTTATATATCAATGATGAAATCTTAACATTGCAACACATGCCAATACGGCCGGGTTAACTTATGAAGTGCAATTTTAAATTTCCCGCCACACTTCCGGTTGAAAACGTCTAGATAGGATGACGTTTGCGCGTGATGTCAACGGTTGAAGCGGAAGTATTCGGAGCCCATTGAATCCAATCCAAAAATCTCTGTTTTCATCTCAAAATTCCACAGTATTCTGGACATCTGTGTTGGTGAATCTTTTGCAATTTGTTCAATGAACAATGGAGACTGCAAAGAAGAAAGTTGTAGGTGGCATCGGTGTATTAGCGGCGGACTACAGCACAGCAACACAACCAGGAGGACTTTGAGGATTGCAGACGCGCTAGCCGAACAACCTCACCTAGACTTCCTCCATCTCTGGGCCGCCAACCGCATCGGTGATCGGGTGAAGTCCTTCGTCGTACCGTCGATCGCTGGAACGCAGGTGAGCACGGGTGTTGATGAGCAGATGAGAGCTGGCGTAGGTGCAGAGCTAATGTTTTTAGCATAGCTCTGTCGAAGTTCCGTAGCTAAGTTAGCTTCAATAGTGTCGTTAGCAACAGCATTGCTAAGCTTCACCAAGCTGGAAAGCATTAACCGTGTAGTTACATGTCCAGAGTTTGGTAGTGTTGTTGATCTTCTGTCTATCCTCCCAGTCAGAGACTTATTTGTTTTGTTTCTATATGCAGTAAAGCCTGATGCTATCACGTTAGCTCAGTAGCTAAAGTGCTTCACCGATGTATTTTCGTGGGGATAAAAGTCACTGTGAATGTCCATTCCGCGTTCTAGACTCTCATTTTCAAGAGGATATAGTATCCGAGGTGGTTTAAAATACAAATCCGTGATCCACAATAGAAAAAGGAGAGAGTGTGGAATCCAATGAGCCCTTGTACCTAAGTTACGGTCAGAGCGAAAAAAGATACGTTCTGCACTGCACTCTAGTCCTTCACTTTCACGTTCCTCATCCACGAATCTTTCATCCTAGCTCAAATTAATGGAGTAATCGTCGCTTTCTCGGTCCGAATCCCTCTCGCTGCTGGTGTAAACAATAGGAAAATGTGAGCAGCCCTTCCTCCTGTGTCGTCACGCTACTTCCGGTAGGGGCAAGGCTTTTTTTTATCAGAGACCAAAAGTTGCAACTTTGTCGTCGTTGTTCTCTACTAAATCCTTTCAGCAAAAATATGGCAATATCGCGAAAGGATCAAGTATGACACATAGAATGGATCTGCTATCCCCGTTTAAATAAAAACATTTCATTTCAGTAGGCCTTTAAGGTTCTTCCTATGGTTTATAAAATGTTTTTATGGTATTGGGCCTTCTTATCTATCAGATTTGCTTTTACCCTATGAGCCTTCCCGGGCCGTGAGATCCTCCGGCACTCATCTCCAAATGATTCCAAAAGTCAGGACACAAAGTCACGGGATGGCATCTTTCCACCATTATGGCTCCCTGTCTATGGAACAGCTTGCCGGAGGACCTCAGGGCTGCGGAGAACGTTCGTGTTTTTAGAATCGGAATCCAGAATCAGAATGGTTTTTTTTGCCATTGTTTGAGAACGGGTTCACAAACTAGGAATTTTACTTGGTGCAATCGTGCAACATAAAACACATAACACAGAATAGAATAACATGAGCTGTAACTGAGCTAATAGCAGTGTTGGGACTAACGTGTTACAAAGTAATATTAGGTAACCTTTAAAAGATATTCAATTGCATGCAGTATTGTACATGTATTTGGTTCACTGTTGTTACTGTAACGCCTTTAGTTTAGGCGGTGACTAGTAATCTAACGCGTTATTTTTTATATTCAGTAACTCAGTTACCGTTACTATATGATGCATTACTACATAAAAAATAACGTAAAATAACGCAGTATCGGCTAGAAACAGAAGATCTGAGTGTGTTTTATTGGAGCGCTGCAGTGTCGTCCTTCTGAATCTCTTGTGTCACAAGCCGGAGGTGCGCTCTGTGTGTGTCTGGGTGTGGGTGCGCAATACAATGTAAACCGTTGGCTAACCAAAAAGTAACCACAGAACACTATACCGGTATAGTGTTCTGTGGTTACTTTTTGGTTGGCCAAGCGGACGTGACGACAGGCTGTCCTCACTTAGGTCCGCACGGACGTGGAGGGGGCGTGCCTTAAGTCCGGCTGGAAATCGTGAGAAATACGGGAGAATGGTTGTCCCGGGGAGAGGCACTGAAATTCGGGCTGCTGTCTCGGTTCGGCTGCTGCTAATAAGGGCGACAGGTGATTAGATAACCAGCCCCAGCTGGGCAATCTACTCATCTGCCGCTGGCTTCGAGGCCGGTCCTTACACACCCTGCTCCGCGGCAGGCCCGCAGACCACGCCCCCCTCCACAACACACATACATATACACACATATAGTCGTTACATAATGTCCATAAACAACACTTTTTGATTATCATATTTTAACAACTTGATGGATTACTTGTCGTAAGTCAAGGCGACAAGCAGATATTTAAGTAAGTATTTATTTTTGTGAACTCAAATATAAATGCTTGTGATGTCTTGCTGCATGATTAAATATCACAATGTAGTTCATACATAATTGCATGCGGTACATTTTTCTGTCAATATAAAAAGAATAAATACATTTAATCAGAAAGTGCTTTTATTTTTTTCCAGCCTTATGCAGTCCGCATAAATGACCTGTCAAATCACATAAAATAACATGGCGGACCACCTTAAATATTGTGTGTATGGGATTTGCATAACTACTGAAAATGTGAAATCAAACCATGGAGGCATGGTGGAGATATTTATAAAAGTCAAATGTTTACTTCCTTCATACTTCCTCCAAACAAGCCATTTGGAATTTGCACAATTTGTGACGTGTTTCCCAAGAGTGACGTCAGCGGCTATCTCCATATATGGTAAAGATTTACCCAAAGAGTTGTGTGCGAGTCCGCCATTGTAGCTCCTTTTTCTATATCCTTCAGTTATGCCGCAGACTGGCTCGTACATGCACATGCATCCTCCGCCGATGCCATTTTTAATACAAAGTATGGTTAACTTCTGTCAGTAGACTCGCTATGGAAACTAACAATTACAACAAGGCTGGCGAAGAGAAGACGCTGTTGAAGTGGAGGCACGTAAATAAGACCGCCCACAAAACAGCGCATCCTGAAGATACGTTTGAAGATGGTCTGTAAAACAATCTATGCAACATATTGACCATAGAACCATTATTATATATTATGTAGACCACAAGGAAGAGATTTAAAAAATAAAAATCATAATATAACTCCTAAATGATGTGGCGGGCCAGATAGATTATCAATCAACATTTTTTTGTATAGCCCTTAATCACAAGTGCCTCAAAGGGCTTCACATACAGACATCCCCTGATCTGAACCCACATCCGGACAAAAATAAATAAATAAAAAAAACTCCAAAAGCTCAAAATGGGAGAATCTGGCCCCTAGGGAAGGGGCAGCAGTTGTGGCGACCCCACTCCTGGATCCCGAGTGGGTACAGTAATTGAATGGTTACATTCATGGTAATGCGAGGGTCCCGTGCATCGGTAAACCAGCACAGGGTCGTACGTTGGAAGTGACCTGGCGGACCACATAAAATGACATGGCGGGCCACATAAAATGACATGGTGGACCACATGGGACAAGCGGTAGAAAACAGATGGATGGATGGACCACATAATATGAAGTAGATGGCAACATTAAGTGATGTGGCGGGCCTCATTTATGACGTGGCGGGCCAGATAAATGAGGTGGTGGACCACATAATGACTTAGACATCAAATGATGTGGCGGGCCAATTAAAATGGTGTGACTCACCACATGAAATGACATGAGGGGGCCACTTAAAATGCGGTGGCAGGCCAGCTAAAATGGCATAAATATAACAACATAAATGATGTGGCGTTATACATGAAACGATGTGGTGTACCACATAAAATAATGTGGCGGGCCAAATAAAATAATAATGCAGGCCATTAAAATGACGTGAGGGGCCACATAAAATGACGTGCAGGACCATATAAAATGACGTGGCGCACCACTATAATGACATAATAGAATATATATATATATATATATATATATATATAATATTATTTATATTATTTATATATTATATACATAATGTATTAAATATATTATATTATTTATTATTATTCTTGTCTATTGTGAACTGTGGCGCTGAATTTTCCCCAGGGATCAATAAAGTACTTTCTATTCTATTCTATCTATTAAATGACTATGGTGGGCCAATTAAAATGAAGTGACGGGCCAAATAAAATGAAGTGGCGGGCCAAATAAAATGGCTTGCCCAGCAATAAATGATGTGGCAAACTACACACAGTGATATGGTGGACCAAATAAAATGCCGTGGTGCGCCACCATAATGATGAAACGGACCACGTTAAATAATATGGTGGGCCAGCTGCAATGAAGTGGCGGGCCAAATAAAATGAGGAGGCGGACCTCATAATATGACTTGCCGGGCAATAAATGATATGGTGGACCAAATAAAATGACGTGGCGAGCCAGAGCTGGTGCCCGAGCCTTGAGTTTGACACCTGTGTTTGACAATCGCTTTCTCTTAAGGTATTCATGTGTGATTTCCACAAGTGTCTGTACAGACGGAAGTAGAAACACGGGCATGTCTGGATGACTCGCCTCCATATTTCCACTGGTTAGCTCCGAGTTACGAAACCGCTTTATTATGAAGCTGGCTGTGGCGCGTTCTTTCTGAAGTCACTTTCTGTGTGGGACGGGGTCTTTCTGGTGTCACTTCCAACGTTCCCTCTAAGGTGCGCGCCTGTGCAATTGCGCACTGCTCAAGCGTCCTCTGCGCACGGCAAATCTATGCCGCGCACGAAATCAAATAAAAAAAATAAGCGCATAACAATTTTCGACACACGGACACGACAGAGAAAACAGTTTTCGTCATCATTGTTCAAATATTGTAACGTCTGTCGAGACGCTTTGAGGACATGAATTCCATCCATCACTTTACTGAGCAAAACTCTTTATTGTCGGCCATAAACACATCACCAAAACATTAGTAAAAAATTATATCTAGTAAAAGTGGTCATTTTCTGCAGTACAAACCAGACCAAAAGCAACTTTGTTGTATCAACAGCAGCTGCTCGCTCTTTCTCACTTGCGCCAACACATGCACAAATGGCACTTAGCCAGTGATGCGTTTACAGACACACAAAAAGTCGGACAACTCCAACACCACACATAAAGTGTCATTCCAGGTCGTTACACTATGATTTACCAATCAAATGTGTACTTATTCTAGTATCATTTATTAGGAATCTTCATTTATAAATATTGATCATGAAATGCTGTTAGTATATTAAATAAATACTGATAAAAATATATTTTTTACAAACAGGAAGTTGCAGGAATGTACACATGATCCCCTGCTTACATCTCATTGTGCAACATGTGGATGTTTTAATGGGAACTAAATGCAATGCCTGAAAGGGGTACACATTATTTCCAAAGCAGGACCTCCACCCAGACAAACAATACAAGTACACAGTTCATGAAAAACAATATTTGTTGTTATTGTCATTGTAAGTGGGCCTAAACACTTATATTAGAAATGGAAATGACTGCTGTCATTTGATTATAATAATAAGAGAATGTTGTCTGTCTATCTGTGTTGGTCCTGCGATGAGGTGAGGACTTGTCCAGGGTGTACGCCGCCTTCCGCCCGAATGCAGCTGAGATAGGCTCCAGCACCCCCCGCGACCCCGAAAGGGACAAGCGGTAGAAAATGGATGGATGGATGGAGATTGAAGTTGTTATTTAGTCACGTCGCACTTACCCGTGTAAAAAATTATCCAAGGAGGGGAACCTTAAAGGAATGTTTAGTGTGGCTGAAAAGGGGCTTAGGCTAAATAATTACTCGTTTAAGGGGTTATCCGGCTTAGTGTAGACATAGACTTAATTTCCTGACAAATAAACCGCATGGTGGCACTGTTACCACACTCCAAATTAGATTCACTTGAAAGTTCTCACACTTCACTGTCCAAAAACACCCAGTGTAACTTTATGGTGCTATCAGGTACACACTTTTAGAGGACCGAGAAGCACATATGTGTAAATTTAAAGCAAGATGACACTGCAAAAAGTCAGTGTTGAAAAACAATTTAAAAAAATACAAAAATTAGGGTTATTTTATTTGAACTAAGCAAAATTATCTGCCAATAGAACAAGAAAATTTGGCTTGTCAAGACTTTCCAAAACAAGATACATTAGCTAACCTCAATGAACCCAAAATACCTTAAAATAAGTATATTCTCACTAATAACAACTGTACTACTATACGAGTACGTATTTTCTATTGTTTCATTGAAAATAAAACAGCAAAGTCCATTTTGCTGTCATCTGTTTTAATATGAGACAATTGTGTCAAAGTCACGATTTTTTTTTTTTCATGCTTGAAATAAGAAATTATTACTTTGAAAAAGCAGTTTTATACTTGTGATTGTTGATGACACAGCTTTGCAACAGTTGATATTCTAGTTCCAAACATGTTTTACTCAATATAGGTCATCAAATCTCAGCAACAAGCTGTAATATCTTACTGAGATCATTTAGGACCAAAACCCTTAAAACAAGTAAAACACTCTAACATAAAATCTGCTTAGTGAGAAGAATTATCAGAAAATAAGCAAATATCACCCTTATTTGAGATATTTAATCTTACTTAGATTTCAGTTTTTGCAGTGTATTGTTTTTGTCCACATGTCTTTGAGCCTCTGTGTAAGTATTGTAAAACTTAGTAGATACAGTATGTGGTAGCATGTATTTCGAAACTTTTTGACCACAAGCCATAGCACACCATTGTACTATTAAGTGTCTTTTGTTCCAGGCTAACGCTAATGCTACATGCAAAACACCATTTGTCACAAAATGAACACTTAGGGTGGGGTATTGCATTCGCCTCGTAGCCAATCACTCATAATGGTCTACTCAAATTGCACTTTTATTCCCTTTGAAAATTCTATGAATACTATAATGGTGGATTAAACATTTAAATAGCCATCCTTTTCCACGTTCCATGAATATTTTCTCCATCACTATTAAAAGTAGTGTTGTTACGATACCAATATTTTGGTACCGGTATGTGTACTAAAATTATTTCGATACTTTTGGGTACTTTTCTAAAAAAAAAAAGGGGACCACAAAAAAATTGCATTTTTGGCTTTATTTTAACAAAAAAATCTTAGGGTACATTAAACATGTTTCTTATTGCAGTTAAGTCCTGAAATAAAATAGTGAACCTACAAGACAACTTGTCTTTTAGTAGTAAGTAAACAAACAAATGCTCCAAATTAGTCTGCTGACATATGCAGTAACATATTGTGTCATGTATCATTCTATTATTTTGTCAACATTATTAAGGACAAAAGGTAGAAAATGAATTATTAATCTACTTGTTCGTTTACTGTGAATATCTGCTTACTTTCTCTTTTAACATGTTCTATCTACACTTCTGTTAAAATGTAATAATCACTTATTTTTCTGTTGTTTGATACTTTACATTAGTTTTGGATGATACCACACATTTAGGTATCGATCCGATAAGTCATTACAGGATCATACATTGGTCATATTCAAAGTCCTCATGTGTCCAGGGACATATTTCCTGAGTTTATAAACATAGCATACAATTTTTTTAAAAACGAAAGAAGATGTTGTGATTAGGGATGTCCTATAATAGCTTTTTGCCGATATCCGATATTCCGATATTGTCCAACTCTTTAATTACCGATACCGATATCAACCGATACCGATATTTACAGTCCTGGAATTAACACATTATAATGCCTAATTTGGACAACCAGTTATGGTGAAGATAAGGTCCTTTTTAAAAAAATATATAAAATAAAATAAGACAAATAAATTAAAAACATTTTCTTGAATAAAAAAAAGTAAAACAATATAAAAACAGTTACATAGAAACTAGTAATTAATGAAAATGAGTAAAATTAACTGTAAAAGGTTAGTACTATTAGTGGACCAGCAGCACGCACAATCATGTGTGCTTACGGACTGTATCCCTTGCAGACTGTATTGATATATATTGATATATAATGTTGGAACCAGAAATATTAATAACAGAAAGAAACAACCCTTTTGTGTGAATGAGTGTAAATGGGGGAGGGAGGTTTTTTGGGTTGGTGCACTAATTGTAAGTGTATCTTGTGTTTTTTATGTTGATTTAATAAAATTAAAAAAATACAATAAATACAAAAAATACAAAAAAAACGATACCGATAATAAAAAAAACTGATACCGATAATTTCCGATATTACATTTTAAAGCATTTATCGGCCGATAATATCGGACATCTCTAGTTGTGATGCCAAAAAATATTGACGTAATCATAGTAGTATCGACTAGATACGTGCCTGTACTTGATATCATTACAGTGGATGTTAGGTGTAGATCCACCCATGTCGTTTGTTTACATTTTGACGCCGGTGAGCTACGGTGTGTAGTGAAGCATGTTTAGCTATTCCTCGTCCTGCAGGGATGATATTTGTAAGAAACTTACTTTATTTGTCGCCATGCAGGCGATGATTAGTGATTTAGAAATAGCCACAACACTGCCGACGGCAGATGGACTTTAGCCGCTGGCTAGCTAGCCATGTCTTAAAGCACCTCTTCCTGAGGGCGTTTCAGTCTTATAACTTCACCTTTATCGTTAGCTTTTAAGCCAAAATGTGTCCGTCCTCCCTTTTCTGTCCACACACTGTGTCTGCGTATAAGTACTCCGTGATTGTGCGCTGCCGAACATGCTCCTCTGCTCGTCAAACCAGCAATGTCACGATGTGACTTTGACTCGGGCGCGGGGGGGAGGGGGACCGGTACTTTCCAGAGGCGGTATAGTACTGAAAATGATTCACTAGTATCGCGGTACTATACCAATACCGGTATACCATACAACCCTAATTAAAAGTACAGATGTCCGATAATATCGGGCTACCGATATTATCGGCCGATAAATGCTTTAAAATGTAATATCGGTATCGGTTTCAAAGTTATCTGTATCGGTTTTGAAAAGTAAAATGTAGGACTTTTTAAAACGCCGCAGTGTACACGGATGTAGGGAGAAATACAGAGCGCCATTAATCCTTAAAGGCCCTGCGCCTTTGTAAGCCGGCCCAGTCACGTAATATCTACGGTTTTTCACACACACAAGTGAATGCAATCCATACTTGGTCAACAGCCATACAGGTCACACTGAGAGTGGCCTGTATACACAACTTTAACACTGTTACAAATATGCGCCACACTGTGAACCCACACCAAACAAGAATGACAAACACATTTCGGGAGAACATCCGCACCGTAACACAACATAAACACAACAGAACAAATACCCAGAACCCCTTGCAGCACTAACTCTTCCAGGACGCTACAATATACACCCCCCGCTACCCCCTACCCCAACTCAACCCTGCCCCCCCCCCCCCCCCCCCCAACCCCGCCCACCTCAACCTCCTCATGCTCTCTCAGGGAGAGCATGTCCCAAATTCCAAGGTGCTGTTTTGAGGCATGTTAAAAAAAATAATGCACTTTGTGACTTCAATAATAAATATGGCAGTGCCATGTTGGCATTTTTTTCCATAACTTGAGTTCATTTATTTTAGAAAACCTTGTTACATTGTTTAATGCATTCAGCGGGGCATCACAACAAAATTAGGCATAATAATGTGTTAATTCCATGACTGTATATATCCGTATCGGTTGATATCGAAATCGGTAATTAAGAGTTGGACAATATCGGAATATCGGATATCGGCAAGAAAGCCATTATCGGACATCTCTAATTAAAAGTGGTGGTAGCTTCTGAAAACAAGCTTGTCCTGTCTGCCTCCACCTTTTCTGTGCCTCCTTTTTCAGGTCCAGGGTTTGGGCTCGGAGCAAATTGACAGAGCAAAAATGTCTTCATGTAAAGGAATTAATTTTCCCCCGGTGCCCCGAGATGCAATGAATAATAAATTGTCAGGAAAGTTGTGAAGATGAGCGAGGAGCATGGATCTCTTTTGGGAGAACTTAGCGACCAAGCAGTGTGCCTGAGTGGATGCGTGGAAATTACACATTTCACAATATTAAGCACCAGCCAGGCATTAAATGGGTTATACTTGTGTAGCGCTTTTCTACCTTCAAGGTACTCAAAGCGCTTTGACACCATTTCCACATTCACCCATTCACACACACTCACACACACTGATGGCGGGAGCTGCCATGCAATGCCCTAACCACGACCCATCAGGACAGTGTTTCCCACACATTCATTTATTTGTGGCGGCCCGCCACGAAAGAATTACGTCCGCCACAAATAAAAAATGAAAAAATATATATATATTTTATTTTTTTGTCCTGTCCAGCTTCTCAGGCAAATCTTATAGTTGATGTAGATGCCCATATAGGCTGTTCAGATTTACTTTACAAAAGAGAAGTGTAGGATACTTCTCTTGTTGCCTTATTTGTATTTGACCACCACTGTTTTCTGTTTATTTGTTACTGACTGTGGCAGGACACCTCTGCCTCTGTTTCACTTTATGTTGCTGGTAAATAATATGGTTGTAGTAGTAGGCTAAAATTAAATTATTTAGTATGCACTAATTAAAGAGGCAGAGCTTTAAGAGACATTTTAGCTTTTATATTTTATAAGATATATTTTTTGTAAGAACCACAATTAATAAATATATTTCAGTGAATAACTTATTGTTCAAATCTATATATAAATATGTACATAAAGTGTTGTAATTATATTGTAAAATGGATGGATGGATGGACGTTTAAAACAAAACTGTTATTATTAATTAGTAAGTATACATTTTTTGAGCCTTTTTAGAGAAAATCATATCATTGTAGTAAATTATGCAAATTGCTCGATAATGTCATGGTGACCACGCCCATAGCCACGCCCCCACCGCCACAGGTATCTTGGCAGTTTATGGGAAACACTGCAGGAGCAAGGGTGAAGTGTCTTGCTCAAGGACACAACGGACTTGACTAGGTTGGTAGAAGGTGGGGATCGAACCAGGAACCCTCAGGCTGCTAGCACGGCCACTCTCCACTTTGTCCTTTCCGTCGGGGCGGTGCAAATTATTCTGCGAATCATTCGGCTCCTTAACGGGGGCTGGATTAGGCCGGGCCCTCGTAGGCTTGTTAAGAAGATCTGCTGCTCAGAATGGATTTCACATTTTAATGGGCTTATAAAACCACAAGGCACTTTGTTTTCCCACAGCAACGGCCGTTCCTGTTGTTGTTGTGTATGCGCCGGGATGCCACAGAGCGCCGCGCTTGTCAGACGTAATTACGGATAATTTGCAGACGAAATATGACCTAGTGATTTCCTTTATACCGCTGCCCCTATTAAAAGGCGAATGTTGACCACTGAAAGACAGAGGAAATCGGTACTTTTCATTTCACGGTTATGGTTTCTTAATCTCGTGTTCAAACTTTGCCACGTTCTACAATTTTCCCCGACATATTTCCAACTCAAACATGGCGTGTTTGCACAATGCCGCAGATCAAGTGGGTTTCTCCCTCGCAGATTATTTTTGGTACAATAACGCTTCCTGATGCAGTAGAGATATGCTACCAACCTATAATTAAAGTTGCTCTACCGTTTTGTGTGCTTTAGAGCGGTGTATTTCGACCTTTTTGGAGCCGAGGCACATTTATTTTTCAATGAAAAAATGCGGAGGCACACCACTAGCAGAAAACATAAAAGAAATTAAACTCAGTAGCTGATATTGACAGTAAAAAGTCGTTCCGGCAATTGTTGGATATGAATCCAAACAGTGACGTGCAGTCAGGGGAGGCAGGTGAGGCGGTGCCTCACGTGCCATCATGGAAAGAAAAAAAATGTAAAAAGAAAAAATAATAATTGTTATATGTATCCAGTGATTGTACTATAAAGTTATTTTCCATTTAACTTAACCAGTTTTAGATTATTTTTATTCAAAATCGCTGAATTTTCACATTTGCAGTTCAAATACTGAGAATAGACGGTGCGGTGATCAGCAGCCAGTTGAGGCACGTCACTGAGTTGAGCCTCACCAATGACTCGGCTAACTGCTGGCCTGCTGTGCAGTGAGACCGTATTGCTATATGAATTATATTATACATTTCCATAGTTTAGTTAGCTGAGGTATATAATGTACAGTGTATTTTGTCAACAACTGAATGTGTGTCACGTATTTCTTGTGCTGAGCAATCATAAAACGGCTGCAAAAGACGCGCTGCGTGAGGCTCGCAATAATCCCGCCTCCTGGTGGTAGAGGGCGGTAGTGATCCCAGAGATCATTCTTTTGACTACTCGGGCGGCAGAATAAGTGACAACAAGCAGCAACAGTTAGCATCGATCGTTTATTTTTTCCTCTTGCCTGGATTATTAACATGGAGGATTACATATCTAAAATAAAACAGTTTTCTAAACTGGACTTTCAATCGAAGCAGGAGTTAATAATTAAAGGACCATCTCCATCGAGACAGAGAGACTTTTAAAACTGAAGAAAGATAAGGAGGACTTCTATAAACAAGTTATTGATGCTTTTGTTCAAAAGGAGCGGCACATGGACTTCATTTATAAGTAAAGGTATTTTTATTAAATGTGCTTTTTTGTGTGCTACAGTTTGTATGTGTAACGTTAAAGTTAAGTTAAAGTACCAATGATTGTCACACACACACTAGGTGTGGTGAAATGTGTCCTCTGCATTTGACCCATCCCTTGATCACCCCCTGGGAGGTGAGGGGAGCAGTGGGCAGCAGCGGCGCCGCGCCCGGGAATCATTTTTGGTGATTTAACCCCCAATTCCAACCCTTGATGGTGAGTGCCAAGCAGGGAAGAATGCTGGTATGAACTTTTAAACATAACCCGTTAACTGCTGCCAATCAAATGGTGAATAAGATAAACTTTAGGGTTCATATGTTTGTAAATCTGACTATGATGAAGTCAGTGCCTCACCAGTTATGAACCTCACCACACGTCACTGAATTCAAACAATAACCAACCATCACTATAGCTCTTGTCTCAAAGTAGGTGTACTGTCACGACCTGTCACATCACGCTGTGACTTATTTTGAGTTTTTTGGTGTTTTCCTGTGTGTAGTCTTTTAGTTCTTGTCTTGCGCTCCTATTTTAGTGGCTTTTCCTGTTCTGTTGGTATTTTCCTGTAGCAGTTTCATGTCTTCCTTTGAGCGCTATTCCCCGCACCTGCTTTGTTTTAGCAATCATGAATATGGGCGGGGAGGCACCTGATTGACACGATTGATACCGACATATACACTATATTGCCAAAAGTATTTGGCCACCTGCCTTTACTCACATATGAACTTGAAGTGCCATCCCATGGAATTGTCCAAAATGTTTTGGTATCCTGGAGCATTCAAAGTTCCTTTCACTGGAACTAAGGGGCCAAGCTCAAATACTGAAAAACACCCCCACACCATAATTCCTCCTCCACCAAATTTCACACTCGGCACAATGCAGTCCGAAATATACCGTTCTCCTGGCAACCTCCAAACCCAGACTGGTCCATTAGATTACCAGATGGAAAAGCGTGATTCATCACTCCAGAGAAGGCGTCTCCACTGCTCTAGAGTCCAGTGGCGACATGCTTTACACCACTGCATCCCACGCTTTGCATTGGACTTGGTGATGTACGGCTTAGATGCAGCTGCTCGGCCATGGAAACCCATTCCGTGAAGCTCTCTGCGTACAGTGCGTGGGCTAATCGGAAGGTCACAGCTCTGTAGCAACTGGCTGTTCAGAAACTCTTTGCACTATGCGCTTCAGCATCCGCTGACCCCTCTCTGTCAGTTTACGTGGCCTACCACTTAGTGGCTGAGTTGCTGTTGTTCCCAAACTATTCACTTTTCTTATAGTAAAGTTGACTTTGGAATTTTTAGGAGCGAGGAAATTTCACGACTGGATTCGTTGCACAGGTGGCATCCTATGACAGTTCCACGCTGGAAATCACTGAGAGCGGCCCATTCTTTCACAAATGTTTGTAGAAACAGTGTTTGATTTTATACACCGTGCCAAGTGATTAGGACACCTGATTCTGATCATTTGGATGGGTGGCCAAATACTTTTGGCAATATAGTGTATGTATGATTTAATGTCAACATTATGTTGACAGCACATTTCGGTTTGGATAATGTTTAAAGGCCTACTGAAATGAGATTTTCTTATTTAAACGGGGATAGCAGGTCCATTCTATGTGTCATACTTGATCATTTCACGATATTGCCATATTTTTGCTGAAAGGATTTAGTAGAGAACATCGACGATAAAGTTTGCAACTTTTGGTCGCTGATAAAAAAGCCTTGCCTGTACCGGAAGTAGCGTGACGTCACAGGTTGTGGAGCTCCTCACATCTGCACATTGTTTACAATCATGGCCACCAGCAGCGAGAGCGATTCGGACCGAGAAAGCGACGATTACCCCATTAATTTGAGCGAGGATGAAGGATTTGTGAATGAGGAAAGAGAGAGTGAAGGATTAGAGGGCAGTGGAAGCGATTCAGATATGGAAGATGCTGTGAGAGGCAGGTGGGACCTGATATTCAGCTGGGAATGACTAAAACAGTAAATAAACACAAGACATATATATACTCTATTAGCCACAACACAACCAGGCTTATATTTAATATGCCACAAATTAATCTCGCATAACAAACACCTCCCCCCTCCCGTCCATACAACCCGCCAATACAAATCAAACACCTGCACAACACACTCAATCCCACAGCCCAAAGTACCGTTCACCTCCGCAAAGTTCATACAGCACATATATTTACCCAAAGTACCCAAAGTTACGTACGTGACTTGCACATAGCGGCACGCACGTACGGGCAAGCGATCAAATGTTTGGAAGCCGCAGCTGCGTATTCACGGTAGCGCGTATCCAACACAAAGTCCTCCTGGTTGTGTTGCTGCAGCCGGCCGTTAATACACCGCTTCCCACCTACAGCTTTCTTCTTTACTGTCTTCATTGTTCATTAAACAAATTGCAAAAGATTCACCAACACAGATGTCCAGAATACTGTGGAATTTTGCGATAAAAACAGACAACTTAATAGCTGGCCACAATGGTGACCCAAAATGTCCGCTACAATCTATGACGTCACGCGCAAACGTCATCATACCGAGACGTTTTCAGCAGGATATTTCGCGGGAAATTTAAAATTGCACTTTACTAATCTAACCCGGCCGTATTGGCATGTGTTGCAATGTTAAGATTTCATCATTGATATATAAACTATCAGACTGCGTGGTCGGTAGTAGTGGGTTTCAGTAGGCCTTTAAAGTAAAAGTGGACTTCTTTGCGTTACATTGTTGGAGTTATAGCGGGCTGTGCATGATACAAAGATTGTATATTGGGAGAGGACGACGTGATGTACAGCGCACAGGATGTCCGACACAAAGTACATTTATCATCCTTTTGTCACTTGAAAAAAATACAGAGGACATGACCTCGGTGTCCTCAATGGTAGTCACGGCCATGGATCTGTGTCACCTGAGGGCCAAACAATCCGATTTGGTGTGCAGTGTAAAATTGAGGGTTGAATCAACAGCACCTCTGCTGGTTGCAGCCAAGTACTGCATTTCATATTGCCTCAATACATTATTAGAATTATTCTGACAGACCAACTAAATCAATGACTATATCCCAACCTGGGTTTATGAGGATTGGTTCCATAGTTTTGAGGCTAAGGTGAGGCCAGTTGTCTAATGCGCATCGACTTTTCTCGCGGTCTTAATACAGCTGTCACAAACCGGCCGGTCAGCAGGCCATCTTGTTGCACTCAGAAGCCAAGCAATAAAAAAATACTTATCCGCCACAACAGGATCTTTCGATGAAAAGAAAATAGCATCACCCAGAGTGCAGCGGAGCCGTAAATGTTGCAGTGTTTGCCAGGAATGTGCACACTGTGAATAAACACAAGCAGTGTTTGGAGGCACAGCGAAATAAAACAAACTCATTGATCATCCAAATGTCACTCCTAATTTAAACTGCCGGGTGAAATTACAGGCGGGCGAATTCTCCACAAAATAGCTTAGGGGAAATTGCATCTCCTCCTATTGAACATGAATTTAAATCACGTTGTTCCCATCTCGTCAATAGCGCGCATTCATCAGCCACGGCATAATAAAGCTCCATCCAGCATTTAAACCCTGACAAAATAACTCAGCTCAAATATTTATTACACATTATTGGATTATGCTCAGTAGTTTACTGCTTTGTTTTTTTCCTCGCCGTTCAGTTCACTGTGCCCGATAGTAAAAAAAAAAAAAAAGCCTGTGACTTGACATTGTTTTTGCATTAGTATCGACTTGTTTTTTAACCGACCCAATGAGGCTTGAATTCTTTGTCCGCCCAGGCCGCTAATGACTTGTTTTGTCATATGTTGTCAACTTTGCTGTACAAGACTTCAAATTGGGTGTGAAGTTGTACAGAAAAAATAAAAAACATACGAGATGGCCAAACACCCACAAAACTAAAAATGCAAAGTGAACACAACACAATATGGCCGACCAGGTGTTTGAACAGGGGTGTCCAAACTAAGGCATCTTCAATTTGGCCCGCGAGACGTAAAGAGTTTGTATTATTAGTTTATTATTTATTCGGTCAGTGGTCAACAAAATAAACAAACAGTTTTACACAAACAAACAGTTGTACATTCATAAATTGAAAATGTTCAATAAGGAATCGCACCAGGAAGTATTTTCCAAATTAATTTTCATTACACACCGTCGGAATGTTACAAATTGTAGACCAGTGGTCCCCAACCACCGAACCACCGCCCGGTACCGGTCCGTGGATCGATTGGTACCGGGCCGCACAATAATTATTTTTTGTTTTTATTAATTTAACATAAAAAACACAAGATACACTTACAATTAGTGCACCAACCCAAAAAACCTCCCTCCCCCATTTACACTCATTCACACTCATTCGCACGAAAGAGTTGTTTCTTTCCGTTATTAATATTTATGGTTCCTACATTATATATCAATAGATCAATACAGTCTGCAGGGATACAGTCCTTAAGCACACATGATTGTATTTTTTAATGACAAAAACAAACCAAAAAAAAATCCCATGTCAATGATCATGAATTGTACGTTGAAATGAAAACAGCACAGCATTTACCTGTGTGACACAATAAAAAAAAACCTTCCTCAATTGAAAAAAATGGACACAAATGGTTACACAAAACACGACTTGCTCACTGAACATTGTGGATATTATAAAACATGTCCAAACACCATAATTTAAAAATTACACAAGTTCAAATCCATTACAGTGCATGATGGGGAAAAATGTGAAACACCCTCTCCACGCCTCTACATGTTTGCCGCATTTCAGCTGCTTGATATTTCTGATTGATTACAAAACTTTAAGGAGGTTGTCACGAAAGTAAACAGGGTAGGAGTCAAACTTTCACATACTCTTAATATCCATATACTGTATATTAATTGTATGTGCATTATATTAATGAATACATATATATATACATATACATATATATATAATATATATATATATATATATATATATATATATATATATATATATATATATACATGTATATGTATATACGTATGTATGTATGTATGCATGCATATATATATGTATATATATGCATACATGTATATACGTATGTATGTATGTATGCATGCATATATATATATATATATATACATATATATATATATATAAATATATATATATATATATATATATATATATATATATATATATATATATATATATATATATATATATATATATATATATATATATATGTATATATATGCATATATATAAATATATATATATATATATATATATATATATATATATATATATATATATATATATATATATATATATATATACACAGACACACACACATACAACAAACATATGCACACACAAACATATCCACATATATACACTACCGTTCAAAAGTTTGGGGTCACATTGAAATGTCCTTATTTTCAATGAAGATAACTTTAAACTAGTCTTAACTTTAAAGAAATACACTCTATACATTGCTAATGTGGTAAATGACTATTCTAGCTGCAAATGTCTGGTTTTTGGTGCAATATCTACATAAGTGTATAGAGGCCCATTTCCAGCAACTATCACTCCAGTGTTCTAATGGTACAATGTGTTTGCTCATTGGCTCAGAAGGCTAATTGATGATTAGAAAACCCTTGTGCAATCATGTTCACACATCTGAAAACAGTTTAGCTCGTTACAGAAGCTACAAAACTGACCTTCCTTTGAGCAGATTGAGTTTCTGGAGCATCACATTTGTGGGGTCAATTAAACGCTCAAAATGGCCAGAAAAAGAGAACTTTCATCTGAAACGCGACAGTCTATTCTTGTTCTTAGAAATGAAGGCTATTCCACAAAACTGTTTGGGTGACCCCAAACTTTTGAACGGTAGTGTACATATATAATACATATTTAATATATACACGCATATATACATATTTTAATATACACATGTATGTGTATGTAATTGTATTATATATATATATATATATATATATATATATATATATATATATATATACACACACACACACAACAAACACATATGTATGCACACACAAACACACTTATATATGCACACACAAATATATCCACATATATACATATATAATATATATGCACATATATACATATATTAATATACATATGTATGCGTATGTAATTGTATAATATATATATATATATATATATATATATATATATATATATATATATATATATATATATATGCCGCCCCAATATATATATATATTGGGGCGGCATGGCGTAGTGGGTAGAGCGCCCGTGTCAGAAACCTGAGGGTTGCAGGTTCACTCCCCGCCTCTTACCATGCCGTTGTGTCCTTGGGCAGGACACTTCACCCTTGCCCCCGGTGCCACTCACACCGGTGAATGAATGTTGAATGAATGACAGGTGGTGGTCGGAGGGGCCGTAGGCGCAAATTGGCAGCCACGCTTCCGTCAGTCTACCCCAGGGCAGCTGTGGCTACGAAAGTAGTTTACCACCACCAGGTGTGAATGAATGATGGGTTTTTAACATGTAAAGCGACTTTGGGTACTTAGAAAAGCGCTATATAAATCCCAGGTATTATTATTATTATTATTATTATTATTATACATATATATATATCTCAGCTGCAATCGGGCGGAAGGCGGGGTACACCCTGGACAAGTCGCCAACTCATCGCAGACCCCCCGCGACCCCGAAGGGAATAAGCGGTAGAAAAATGGATGGATATACTGTATATATATATACACGAACACACACACACACATACACCCAGGCGCCAGACGGTAGTAGTGTTGAATATTTTAAAATGTGTTTTGTGGCAATTCCAACTTTGACCACAGCCTCAGTTGCTATGTAGAGTGGCGCTTTCCATCATTTTCAGCAGACTGCATTGCAAAATGAATAATCCCCCCCACTTCATCTCACGCGAGATCCACCCAGAAATGGGACCATATAAAACCCTTCCTTACTGTATATAACACATATTTATTTGACAACGCGAAGACAGCCAGTGCAAAAAACTCAGAAGTCAGCCTTAATGTGTAATACTGTATGGGTTCTCCACAGTTTGTCAGGTAGACACACTCTTGAGCTGTAAAAAATGTTAACGGGTACAGAACAAGAAAGCGTAGTAAAAGTCGGCCACGGAGTTAAAAAAAAAAGAAAAAGATCTACCTTTGAAAGCCTGTGGAGACAACCTCACATCCTCAACGCCATCTGACAGTGTCTTTTCTTTAGATTGTATAAGGAAGATAAAATGTCAAGCTGCGCCTCAGCGCAACCTGAGAACAACGTCTGATGTCAAGTGGAATGTTCCCTGGATGACAATGAGCACGCCATCTGTAAGGCAAGGTGCACTAGATCTTGGCACACAACCAGGCCAGCAAATATGCAAAATAGGCTTTTCAAAGAAAGGTAAGTCTGATGGATCATACTGTAGTGGACTCATTAAAAGTTTACTTTGAAACCATCCAAATACAAAAGGCGTGACAATTTGAAGGGTTGTTCAAAATCTAGCCCAGACACTGGAGTTTAAAAGTACTTTTAGTAAGTCCTACTAGGAACAGAACATTTTGTGTGCCTGCAGCTTTAATGTAAATAACGTTGTGTTCTGTGTCCACGTTTTACATAAACACTGTACTTGTACAACATAATAGATGTAACACAGGGGTGTCCAAACTTTTTCCACTCAGGGCCACAGACTGAAAAATCAAAGCATGTGGGGGCCATTTTTAAATGTTTCCTTTTTTTAAAACCAATACAATATATAGTTGTTGTTTTTTTTAACCTTTATGGCTTCCCTCAAGTTTGGTCCCTGGTACCCGGTAGGGTCTCAGTCATAAAAATGTTAGAAATAAGTCATAAATTATAATTTTTTCATGTAATGCTTGAATCTCGAGATCAAGTCCAGTCTGTCGTTATAACGTTTTTTAAAATGTTGTTTTTATGTTTATGCCCTTTATGTCAAAACCCTTATTTATATGGCAAACACACAAACTATGCAACATTTTCCCCCAAAACATTTCAAAGTGGAATATTTGATGTGAAGTTTGGAACCTTAAATAGGTCAATAATTCAAAAAATAAAAAGAATAAGTGTTGAAAATAAGCCAAATTTATATTTTTTTTTTACTATTAACACTTAAGTCTGTAGATCAGTTAATCATAAGATTTTATAACTTTTTCATTTTTTTTTGTTTGTTTGTTTGTTGCCCTTTTTGTGAAAGAAAACTTTGTTTTGCACAAAATATGCAATATTTTCCCCCCAAAATATTTCAAAGTGGAATTGTTCCAGTGAAGTAATTGAATAGGTCAATAACAGTCCGCATGGCAGCCGTGTGTTATTAGTGTCAACATTGCCACTTTTTCTTGTTACATTTCACCTGTTTACTCTTTTATTACACTTTTTCATGTTTTACATTTTTATTGTAGTATTTGCAGAATGTGCCGGGGGCCGTTAACAAATTAGCTGGGGGCCACAAATGGCCCTCGGGCCGCACTTTGGACATGCCTGATGTAACAGGTCACATAGAACAACTTTAAGGAAATGGACAGGACCCACGTGGGATTGATGGCAAATTCTTTCTCACCACCGAGCAAAAACCCTGCATGTCCCTTCTACACTAAGCCAGTTAAGGTTATCCAGGGTAAATCTCACCTAACCCTATCTTTGTCCACACACGCACACAATGGTCGTTAAAGACCCCCTCCCACCCTCTGTCCGCCGGCGCAACGTGACCTAGTACGTATGCGTGGAAAATGCGCATGTCATAGTCACCTCCAGTGTTGCTTTGTGTGCAAGTTCTTAAATGTAACTTATCTGAACAATATCCAGTGTTGTGGTATTTTAATTAACTGGAATCCAGTGTGCTGTGGGGCCCCTATTGTAGTGAATCACGCCTGAGCCATCATAAATTAATCAATTATTTAATGTAAAAGTAAACAATGTGACAAAGAACATTTTACAACAATCAATCTAGGGATGTAGATATCTGGTCAGGACACTCCTCACTCTTTTGCCTTCACCTTCATTGTCCATTCCTTTTTGGTGACTTTATATACTCTGGACCTAGACGTTGAGTTAGCGACATACATGGCGGACAATAATTGATACAGTCTGCTTTGCCAGTCCAAAAGCATTGGCCGTTTTATGTAATCTCCCCTCGACGGCCAGGTAATAAAAAGCACCAGTACGTTTTTTTTTTTATCACATCCACGGGAGCCTGCATTCTCGTTGACTCTCCTTTGACAAATGGACGAAGTTTTTCAGTAAGTAGAATCACAGCTGACCCGGACATTCGAAAGTTCTCTTGACGTCTGAGAAGTGTTGTATCTGACATAGCTGCAATCGCTTTCTCTTAAGATATTCATGTGTGATTTCCACAAGCGTCTGTACAGACGGATAAGGAGAAACACGGGCATGTCTGGATGACTCGCCTCCATATTTCCAGTGGTTAGCTCAGAGTTACGAAACCGCTTATTATGACGCTGGCTGTGGCGCATTTGTGTGGGGCGCGGTCTTTCTGGCGTCACTTCCTCTCCGAACTCAGTTTGTAAATGATCAATGAGTCCATACAAAGCTAAGAGCCGGATATTCAAGAAATACACGGCGCACTTACCCGTGTGAAAAATTGTCCGAGGAGGGGGACCTTAAACGATAGTTTAGTGTGGCTGAAACGGGGCTTAGGCTAAATAATTATTCGTTTAAGGGGTTATCCGGCTTAGTGTAGACGTGGCCCAGAAAAGTAGCGTCAGATTTACTGCCCGTCCGAGCACCCACCGGCAGAAATGTAGATCAGCGCCTATGGGCTGCATGCTAACACTGCGTTCACGTTACAGGATCAGGCTAAGTATGCCTATTTTTGAAGAAAAATTAATTGATCAAACTGAGAGTTCTCCTGTCTTTAGCTGACTGACTGATGTTGGAAAAAAAAAAAAAAAAAATTACACTAACACCTGGCGTCGAACTTTGAGATAGGCCCCAGTCCACAAAAACATTTCAACATCTCACCCAAGTTAATTGGGCATACATGCACGCACACACCCCTCCCCAAATCAACGCCTTCACTACTGCTTAATTCCTCCAGGGTTGTGGGGGCTGAGTACCGCTTTATAGCGGCAGCCGGCCTCCAGGGTCCCAACTCCCCCCACCCCTCTGTTGTTGTGATTACATGTACCATGTTTGTGTGTGCCTGATATTATTTTTTTTTACTCTTCCCCCTTTCCCAATGTCATCTTTTTACCACCTTTTTAAGGAGCGCTGTAAGTGGCTGTTCCGTTGGCGGTCCCGTCTTGGCCCCCTGTAACGTATGTATGTCTGCTCTTAGTGGGATTGTGCCGAAAATGTAATTTCAGTTCTTATGTGTCTTGTACATGTTAAGAATGGACAATAATAAAGCTGCTGTCTGTCTGTCTGTCTAATTTAAGATGTGTTGTGAAGCCTGATTTTATTTATTGTATTTTTTTTTTTTTTTTTTTTTACAAAGTCTTCTGTCAAGCTCAACCAGCAAGCTTTTCCTTCATTAAAAGCTGTAGCTTCAAAAGGGAATTTTTAAATGTTTCTTTTTTCAAAATTGGAACAAACAATTGAGGGAGATGATGGATTTTTACTTCCACAAACAGACTCTAAGGACACGTTACTGTTAGAACATTGTTAGAAAAGTTATAACATTGCCGCCCTCAATCAAGACAATCCCTTGATGAAAGCGACTTTGCCAATAGTTATTTGTGTCTTTAGAGATAACTTCCATTTAGAATCATCCTTTAAATCATCCTTGCTGGTAGCCAAGTTTTTCCATCATAAATTACAGGCTGCTATCCTGCAGCGTTCTCCCACGTTTAATATATTGTTACCTAAAAGTTATCTGACGTAGCACGGCACCGGATGGAAGGTTAACCGACTTCCATGCCAATCTGCGCATCTTATCTATTTCCCGCCAAGCCATCAAACCGTTTCATCTTCTGCGGACAGACGCGGGATTTCCGTCTCGAAGATCAGCGTCAACGTGACAAGACACAAAATGGCAAAAATGCGACAAACCCTCCTGATATGTCGGTGACAGCGTTGACGTCTGCCGCTTAAAGTCTCATCCACGGGAGCGGCGAGATACAAATCTTCCATTTAACACAATGCCAGTCCCCCCTCAGAGGAAGGTGTCAACCGCTAATCTTCAATTATGGCCATCGTTAAAAGGCCTGATAACCTGTCACCAGCAATCCAACAATGGGCAAAACATGACCACCTAAGACAGTAATGGTGCACTCTGGGTAGGGCTGTCTTCGATTAAGAATTTTTATAGTCGAAGCCCATTCGTTAGATTTTGCCCACAGACTGAATGGGGATACCCTCAAACAAACAGATCTCATTTGGGCCTTTTTATGCTTTAAAGAAAGTAGAATTTGCAATTCCGGGAGGAATTTTGTGCGAATGCCCTATGTGCGCGAGCCGCCGAATCGCCGATATGCGTGAGTGGAAATGAAATGCTTGAATGTCCAGGATGAGTGGAGTGTGTGGATGTTGGAACGCGCAGATATGCATGAGTGGAAATTAAATGCTTAAATGTCCAGGGTGAGTGGAGTGTGTGGATGTTGGAATGGTTCGAATCGGTTAAGAAATGTGGGCTATAGAGAGGTGTGTATATTCCTAATTCATTTTCAACGGGGGAAATTCTTGGTAATTCCGGGTGATCAGGGAATTTTCCAAACATGCTGGCTTGAATGTCCAGGGTGAGTGGAGTGTGTGGATTGTGGAACAGTTCAAATCAGATGAGAAATGTGGGATATGCAGTAGATTTTGTATGTGCCATTCATTGTCAATGGGGGAAAAAATTCCTGCAAATTCCAGGAAAACCGGGAATTTGGGGAAAGGGGAAGCATGTTTTGCGTTCGATACATTGGAAGACTAGTGTGTTTGCATGGTTAAAAGGTCGGAATCGGGTAAAAACTAGTGCAACATTGAGAATTTTGGGCACTGTAGAACTATGAATTCGTCCATTCATTTGATTGGGAATTTCCTGGAAATTTGGGGATTTCAGGAAAACCGTGAATTTTTGAAAATATTGATACTGCAAGATGTGAATGGGTTGGTGTTGGAATTTTTCGAATAGATTGAAAAATGCTGATGCAGTAACAGTTCGAATTCAGAATTATTATTTCGGAATTTCGGGAAAACTAAGAGGAATGTTTTAAACCTGGAATGGTTGGAATTGGTTGAAAAATGTGGACTGTGAAAACTTTCCAGGAAGAGGTGAAAATAGGGCTTTGGAAAACCGTTAATTCTGGGAATTCCTGGAATTTGTTTTAAGTTGGAAAATGGTAGTTTGATTGTCCAAGGTAAGTGAGGGATGTTAATGGTGGAACGGTTCGAATCGGATGAGAAATGTGAGTGTCCTCCCTGAGATCGGCAGGTTGTGAGTTCAAACCCCGGCCGAGTCATACCAAAGACTATAAAAATGGGACCCATTACCTCCCTGCTTGGCACAGGGTTGGAATTGGGGGTTTAAATCACCAAAAATTATTCCAGGGCGCGGCCACCACTGCTGCCCACTGCTCCCCTCACCTCCCAGGGGGTGAACAAGGACACATTTCACCACACCGAGTGTGTGTGTGACAACCATTGGTACTTTAACTTCATGATTTATGGTTGCCACTCCTGGTCTGTGCTTTAAGACAAATACACATTTTCAATAAATACTAAAAACAGTACAATGGCTAAAACTACACAGACGTGTAGCAGGTTAAACACACACTGTTAAAAATCATACATACATTTCACTTGTTAGGTGGGCAATTTTGACTGTCGCTCTTTAAACTCCTTGTGCACATCTGAATGCTTGGTATTTAAATGTTTACCTAAGTTTGAAGTATCGCCACCTTTGGCGAGGCATGTTTTAAAGTGGCGCGCCAATTCCTCCATATTATATTCCTCTTTATAAACCAGTAAAATTGCAGCTTTTTGCCATTCTTCCTCTCCACACTATTTCTGCTTGTATGTGTGCTGTGTGTGTGACACACTCAACACGCGCCTCAGCTCAGCAACATCAACCCCGCACGGCTACATTTGGGTGACAAAAAAGTACCAGTATTTTACAAACGCAGTTTAGTACTGTTTTGATTGTCCAAGGTGAGTACTTTGTACCGGTATTGTGTACAGCCCTACTGGACACCAAGTACAATAACGGTACAAACACAAGAATAACAGTACAACAAACACTTATTAGGCAACACAAAGAGCAACTTTCTGTAAGCAAGCAGAAATGTATCTGCCCATTTCCTGGGGAAATCAGCAGTGTCAGAATAAAACAAAAAAATACTTAATAGTATGTTACGGACTATTCACCGACATATAAGCCGCACCCACTAAATTTTTGAAGAAAAAAATTGTTTTCCATATATAAGCCGTACTGGACTATAAGCCGCATAATAATAATGTGTTATTTACACAGAAATATTCTGTAAATGTTTATTTACATACCTTCTTTCCAAACGGTGTCTTTAACACAGAAGTTGATCAAACAAAACAGAAATCATCGTCATGGACCCACTAGCTGCGGAAGCTAGCTCTCCAGTCAGCTAAACAGACTCAATAACTCCACGGAATTTGTGAAACAGAAACAATACCAAAAAAATGCCATTGTAAGTTAATAATACTAACACGGACACTCGTAAACGTGTTAGCATTAGAGCGGCAATGATTAGTCGACGCTGATAATAATAATAATAATAATAGATTTGATTTGTAAAAAGCGTCTCAAAATAAAATGATAATAAAAAATAAATAAAAATAAAAACTAGGACAGCCAAATAGCTAAAACTAGTATGCATATATCTAAAAAAAAAAAAAAGGCCTTTCCAAAAAGAAGGGTTTTTAAGCCTTTTTGAAAAGCATCCACAGTCTGTGGTGCCCTCAGGTGGTCAGGGAGAGCGTTCCACAAACTGGGAGCGGCGGAGGAGGTTAGCCTGTCCGGAGCGGAGGTGTCGTGTGGAGGATTTGGGGGTGAGTAGTTCTTTGAGGTAGAGGGGGGCATTTCCATGGAGGCACTGGTGGGTTAGTAGGGAGACTTTGAATTCAATCCTGAGTGGAACAGGAAGCCAGTGAACGGATTTGAGAGTTGGTGTGATATGTTCATATTTCCGCACTCTCATCAGGAAGATAAAATGTGCCGCCAACAATTATATTTGTCGACAATAGTGGTGACGTCATCACTCCTGTTTTTCCGGCGGGAATTGGGTCACTCGCAAAAACACCGGCAGTGATAGGATATTGCGAGGATATTTCCTCTTGTTCTTGTTAAAAACATGAATACCTTGCTCATTTTGCAAAGCGGACCTTGATGTTATGGCAACACACCTGTGATACGCGTTTATGTTGGACATTTGGAGGGAGGATGCGGACGAAGCCTGCGTAAGAGTACTGTTAGCTTCTACCTTGCTAGCTAGCTAACAAGAGCGAGACGAAGTTGTGTGAAAAATCACTTTAACTCTCATTTTAGCCACCTTCAGCCAGCTAAACTTTGTCTACGTCAATTCAAGTACGTTCTAAAGCAGCGTCAATTTGCAATGCCGTAAAAAAACAACAACCAAAAAACACTAAGAAATATGAACCGCGCACACACAAACACACGCAAAGACAGGCACCAATGCGCAGATATCATAAGATGAAACATACAATCTATTAAATAGCCTACATTTTAAGAATTAATCAAAGATAGAATGCTACACATTGAGTGTTAAAACTGCTAAGTGTGCAGCTTTTTAAACGTCACAAAAGTCTTCTTTTCTATTTAAGGAAGTTAGATTTTGTGTTTTGTTGTTTGCTTTCATTGCTGCTATTTTAACTGTTTTTTTTTTAAAAATACATACAAAGTGTTTATTTTTAGCACTTTGCCTTTCCTTTCTTTTAAATGGACAACATTGTATTAGTCATTCACATTTTTTGTAACAGCTGAATAATCAGCACAGTTACAGAGTAAATAAATATTCATGAATGAACTAGCCACCTTTGTTGTTAGTAAGCACATGACTACAATAACTGCAACTTCATTTGAAAAGTTGATGGAAAAATTAGAGCCATTGAATATGTGTACGCTTTACCTGACTAGTTAACTAATTGTTAAGATAATCGTTGACTAATCGACTATCAAAATAATCGGAACCCTAGTTAGCATATTAGCTCATTACAATACAACAGCACGTACAAGTATGCATGAAAACACTCCTACAGACATCACACATGGGCCGGTTAAGTATAAACAGTTTTAGTTATATTGTAAAACTTACAAACGTTGCTTGGAGGGATGAATGAAGAATTAGTACGAGTCGAAACGCTACGCACGGCTGGAAAAGGAACACTCCAGTTTAAAAAAAAAAGAACTACCCGTAAATTGAAGGACACCTACAGTGAACAAACTCGTCCATAAGATGGCGCCATAGCACAAACAATAAAACACTTTCTAGGTGTATTTGTTTGGGTTTTATTTTTTTCAACTATTTTTAATTATGGCTGTTATCGGAGAAACAACTATAAATTAGCCGCAGAGTCTCATAAGCCGCAGGGATCAAAGTGTAAGAACAATTTAAAAAAGCAGCTTATAGTTCGGAATTGACTGTATATTTATAAAGACCTTCTGTAAGTCCTATCATATCAAGAGGTTCCTGATAGCTGGTGGTAGAAGAAGTTACCTAATTTAAAGGCCTACTGAAATGATTTTTTTTTATTTAAACTGGGATAGCAGATCTATTCTATGTGTCATACTTGATCATTTCGCGATATTGCCATATTTTTGCTGAAAGGATTTAGTAGAGAACAACGACGATAAAGTTCGCAACTTTTGGTCGCTGATAAAAAAAAAGCCTTGCCTATACCGGAAGTAGCGTGACGTCACAGGTTGAAGGGCTCCTCACATTTCCCCATTGTTTACAATGCAGCGAGAGAGATTCGGACAGAGAAAGCGACGATTACCCCATTCATTTGAGCGAGGATGAAAGATTTGTGGATGAGGAACGTGAGAGTGAAGGACTAGTGCAGTGCAGGACGTATCTTTTTTCGCTCTGACCGTAACTTAGGTACAAGGGTTCATTGGATTCCACACTTTCTCCTTTTTCTATTGTGGATCACGGATTTGTATTTTAAACCACCTCGGATACTATATCCTCTTGAAAATGAGAGTCGAGAACGCGAAATGGACATTCACAGTGACTTTTATCTCTACGACAATACATCGGTGAAGCACTTTAGCTACGGAGCTAACGTGATAGCATCGGGCTCAAATGCAGATAGAAACAAAATAAATAAACCCCTGACTGGAAGGATAGACAGAAGATCAACAATACTATTAAACCGTGGACGTGTAAATACACGGTTAATAATTTCCAGCTTGGCGAAGCTTAACAATGCTGTTGAAAAAATCCAAGATGGCGCCAGTATGTGCTAAGGCTTGCCGTCTCTCGCTGTCAGCTTTGCTTGTTTTTGTGCTGTTCGCGTCTTTTGTTGTACCTGTCAACTCACTGTTTGTGTATGACCGCCAAACGCTGTTGGATCTTTGTCCCTCTCACACGGATATGATCAACTTCGACGTTAGTTTTACGACGTCCCAGTCAGCTTTCTCACCTGGCCGGATTCCTGCCTTCCTTTTTCGCCCTCGAAAGCGTCATCGGCGCCGCGGTAAACGTGGCGGCCAGCTGGTGAAAGTTAGGGCACTCCTGGCCCGGCTTTCCGTGACTTCCCGAAGGAGGTATGGACCGGTACCTGGTTTCTTCCTGCACCCACGTTTGCTGGATCCCGCCGGGTCCTGGATTGTTCCTGTCGTCGGCCTGCAGGGGGAAGCTCGCCCGCCGCGCTCCTGCTGTCCCCGCCCCCGGAGGTGCGAAGTGAATTCCCGCCACCTGCGGGCTCTGTGTCGGGCCCCACCCGGATCAGCACCGGCCTTGGACGCGCCGGCCCCCGTTAAGTTCGGTCTTGTTAACGCAAGATCCTTGACAAACAAAACTTTTATCCTGAAGGATTTATTCGTCTCCCGCGGACTGGACTTCCTCTGTGTGACGGAGACTTGGCTGAGAACTGGTGAGTTCGCTCCTCTAAATGAACTTTTATCACCGGAGTGCTCGTATTTTAATTCTCCGCGGCCGTCTGGCCGAAAAGGAGGAGGATTAGCAGTCGTTTTTAAAAATGACTTTAAATGCCGTCAGATCCGCCTGCAATCCTCCTTTTCAAGCTTCGAACTATGCATGTTTGAGCTGGGTCTTTCTGATGTCGTCCT
Organism: Entelurus aequoreus; assembly: GCF_033978785.1. Lineage (NCBI taxonomy): Eukaryota > Metazoa > Chordata > Actinopteri > Syngnathiformes > Syngnathidae > Entelurus > Entelurus aequoreus. The sequence continues at coordinate 74,177,016 of NC_084733.1, read as the reverse complement.
GTGTGCTGTAGTTTATCGACCACCTAAGTACCACAAAGACTTCATAAATGACTTTTCTGAATTTCTGGCCGAAATTCTGCCCAAATATGATCGTGTTCTTATTGTTGGTGACTTTAATATTCACACCTGCTGCCCAGACGAACCTCTATCCAGGAGCTTCCTGGATGTCATTGACTCTTTTCATTTTATACAGTCTGTATCTGGTTCCACACATGAACGTGGGCATACACTAGATCTCGTATTGTCTCATGGTTTTAATGTTGACAATGTCGTTGTTGGTGATGCTGTGTTTTCTGATCACAGTCCTGTTATGTTTAATTTAAGTTTGGACCCTGATGTGAAACCGCTTGCCGTGCGTCATGGGCGTGTTATTAGGTCTGACACCGCAGCCACCTTCTCCCCTTTATTCACTGTTTCCATGCAGAGTATATCACACTCTGCAGACACTGAACAATTGATGTGCTCTTTTCTTTCTACATGTTCTGAGGTTCTGGATAGTATAGCGCCCCTCAAAGCTATACGTCCAAAGCCAAAACAGGAGCCTTGGCTCAATGAAACCACACGCACAGCTCGGCGTGAGTGGCGAAGGGCGGAGCGCAAGTGGAAAGGGGATCACTTGGAGGTTTCTTATCAAATTTTAAAAGAAAACTGTCAGAACTATCAAAGTGTGGTTAAAGCTGAGAAAACAAAATATCTGTCAGACTTAATTTTAAATAGTATCAGCAAGCCACGTGTTCTTTTTAATACTATTAGTTATGTTCTTAATCCGAATCCAGCCACTTTACTGGAGATGACAAGTGAAACTTGTGAAAAATTTCTCTCCTTTTTTAACGATAAAGTTGCTTTTATTCGGGCAAATCTTTCTCGCTCTCCATTGAGTTTTAATGTGGCCACTCAGTGCTTGGCTGTGTTTAGTCACTTTGAGCCTGTGTCCATGCCTGAGCTTACAGGAATAGTCCACAAACTGAAACCCTCGTCCTGTCCCACAGACCCAGTCCCCCCTCGCTTTTTTAAAGAAATCTGGGGCACTATTGACTTGTCTGTTAGGGACATCATCAACAGCAGCTTGATTTCTGGCTGGGTCCCCTCTTTTTGTAAAAGAGCTGTTGTCGAGCCTTTGATTAAAAAAACAGGTCTAGATCCGACATGTTTGTCAAATTATCGGCCCATTTCCAAATTACCTTTTGTGTCAAAAATTCTGGAGAAATGTGTTTTAGCGCAGCTGCAGCCTTTTTTAGATGAAAATAGCACTTTAGATCCATTTCAGTCTGGATACAAGGCTTTGCACAGTACTGAATCTGCACTTTTAAAGGTTTTTAATGACTTGCTTTTAATGTCTGATTCTGGTAGCTCTGCCATTTTAGTGCTTTTAGATCTTACAGCTGCCTTTGACACAGTCGACCACACAATTCTTTTAGACCGCCTGAGAGACTGTGTGGGTGTCAGGGGGACTGCATTAGAGTGGTTCAGATCCTACCTGTCAGAGAGGTCCTTCTCTGTCAGGCTGGGGGACGCCACCTCTTCTTCTGCTCCGCTTTACTGTGGTGTCCCCCAGGGATCCATTCTAGGCCCCATCCTGTTTTCCTTGTACATTCTCCCTCTTGGAGAGATTTTTAAGAAACATGGAGTGTCTTATCACTTTTATGCAGATGACTGCCAAATGTATATGCCAATTTCAAAAGGCCACGGCCCCCTGACACCCCTTCTCAACTGTCTATGTGATGTCAAGGCTTGGTTAGCCCAGAATTTTTTAATAATGAATGAGGGAAAAACGGAAATTTCAGTTTTTGGTCCGGCCCTCACTGACTTGGGACCATTGCAAAATCATGTGCGTCCCAAAGTCACCAGCCTTGGCGTCACTATAGACAGCGATTTTAAATTCGACAAACAAGTCAATGGCGTTTTAAAATCGTGTTTTTATCATCTTCGTCTTTTAGCAAAGGTAAAACCATTTTTATCTTTTAACCTTTTTGAACAAGTCGTGCATGCTTTTATTTCAAGTCGCCTAGACTACTGCAATGCACTTTATGCTGGCATTAGCCAAAAAGCTCTCTCCCAGTTGCAGTTAGTCCAGAACGCGGCAACACGACTTTTAACAGGGGCCAGGAAACGTGAGCATATAACCCCAATTCTTCGGAGTTTGCACTGGCTCCCTGTTCATTTTAGAATTGATTTTAAATCCTTGCTGTTTGTTTTTAAAGCTTTACATGGACTGGCACCTCAGTATATCTCGGACCTCATCCAAATTTACACTCCTGCGCGCGCTCTGAGGTCCGAGAGCCAGCTCCAGCTCGTGGTGCCCAGGGCGAGACTTAAAACCAGGGGAGACAGGGCCTTCTCTGTGGTCGGCCCTGAACTCTGGAACACTCTGCCCCTCCATGTTCAAACTGCTCCCACAGTGGAGTGTTTTAAGTCTCGTCTAAAGACCCACTTTTATTCTTTGGCTTTTAACACTACGTGAGTTGTGTGGTCTTCTGTCTTCTGTTGTCCTGTGTGGTTAGGGTTAGGGTTATAAATTTTGATGTCTATTTTACTGTTTTAATTGGTTTCACCCTTTAAAATCGTTTTTAATCATATTTATTTTTTATATTGTCTCTGTATTGGTTTTCTATTCATTTATTCTTTGTTTTTATTCAGTCATTGGTGTAGCATAATATTGTTTTTAATATAGTTTTTAATATTGTTTTTAATATTGTTTTTAACATGGCTGTGCAGCACTTTGGAAACATTCTTGTTGTGTAAATGTGCTATATAAATAAAGTGGATTGGATTGGATTGGATTGTTGCCAACAACGCCATTGAAGCTAACTTAGCTACGGAGCGGCGGCGGGCGTTGTAGCTTTCGACGACACCCCGGCCGCTATCAGAGTCGGCAAGAAACATATATTTCCCCAAAGTTACATACGTGACATGCACATAGCGACACGCAAGCGATCAAATGTTTGGAAGCCAAAGCTGTACTCATGGTAGCGCGTCTACTATCCAACTCAAAGTCCTCCTGGTTGTGTTGCTGTAGTCCGCAGCTAATACACCGATCGCACCTACAGCTTTCTTCTTTGCAGTCTCCATTGTTCATTAAACAAATTGCAAAAGATTCACCAACACAGATGTCCAGAATAATGTGGAATCCTTCGATGAAAACAGAGCTTTTTGTATGGTGACACATTCGGTACCAATACTTCCGTTGCCGCTGTGACGTCACGCGCATACGTCATCATACATAGACGTTTTCAACCGGAAGTGTGGCGGGAAATTTAAAATTGCACTTTATAAGTTAACTCGGCCGTATTGGCATGTGTTGCAATGTTAAGATTTCATCATTGATATATAAACTATCAGACTGCGTGGTCGGTAGTAGTGGGTTTCAGTAGGCCTTTAACCATGAGATTTTTTATGTGATACTTGAGGAAATACTTTGTGTGACTTAGCCTCACCCAAATTCTACCTCCAGTGTTCCCTCGGGGAAATTAAGTTTGAGAACCCCGCACAAAGCCAACTGTAAGTTTTTCCACCTTCAGGCAAAATGGAATGCCTTCGAAGTTACTCTCCTTGGCCTTCGTTTTTGCTTGTAAAGATGAGCACAATGATCTCACCGTGTTTTTTTTTTTTACACGTGTTTCTTAAGTGAATACTTTTTGCGACCTAGCCTCACCCGAACTCTACCTGCGGTTGCCCTCAAGTAAATTGAGTTTTAGAACCCTGCAAAAAGCCAATTGTACCGTGCTGTCGAGGAAATATTTTTCCACCTTCGGGCAAAATGGAATGCCTTAGAAGTTAATGTCTTTGGCCTTCGTTTTGCTTGTAAACCGTGTTTTTTATTTGTACGCACACACACGTAGCTCTAGTTTCAATGGTGATAGCATGAACCAGGTGCAGATGGAGGGAGAGTGGACAGAAGTGTGTTTGTGTCTAATACACAAATTAATTCACTTTCAATGTAACATCTCCGCAAGGGTTGGGCAGTAAGGTGGACAAAAGCATGTGTGAAGAGTGACCATTTTCAGGGAATTTGCCCGACTTTCGACAGCTCAGTCTTCTCTCCAGCACTGTTGTTGCTAATGTTTGTATGTTTTCCTTTTTTGTAGAACAAATTGTTAATCTTTAGTTTTAGTCACCTCGCTTTAATCAGACAGCCTTCAGAATAAAATAATCTGGGAGACTCCTCCCCGTAGAAGGGAGGGTTCGTACGTATTTCACACCTAAAGCGTGACCTGCTTGGCTAGTGAGTCCTACGAAATACAAAGTACGGCAAACTTGGTAGAGGTGGGCCAGGGTTTTCGTACGAGTCGGTCTTCGTCTGACCATTTGGAAAATTGTATCACGATGGCTCACCCACAAGGACAAAATGGCATCTTATTTAATGCATGTGGTTGCCTCTCTTGCAAGTAATTCATTATATCAATAAAAATAATCAGAAGTCGAAATAAACATCGAAATAACCCAAAGTCAGGCAAATTGCAGTAACACAGCAGCATAAAAGAGACGGCACAAAAGGGGCAAAGTACAGTTTAAACCAGGGGTCGGCAAACAAAAACATTGAAAGACCCATATTGGACCAAAAATACAAAAAAAACAAATCTGTCTGGAGTCGCAAAAAATGAAGTCTTATAATGAAGGCAACACATGATGTAAGTGTATATATTAGCTATAATAGCCTACTATCAAAAAGACTGTCGCAGGCTGAAGCAAATCTTTGTTGACAGAAATGATGAAATTCAATATTCATTCTACACATTTTTACATCATTAAAAAACAACAGTAAATCTGAGGCTACTCAGAAGGTGAGATAACTCTTGGAAATTACTGGCTTTTAATGGCCAAAGGTATGGATGTTTGTGTCCAAGTTAAAGGAAACGGCAGGGTGTCTTCTTTTAATAGATTCATTACAATCTTTGGCAAGCTAGGTAATGTTTGCTGTGGTCTGGAACAACATGCCACAACTATCTGAAATGCAGCCAATAATACATACAGATAATGTGTCATGAGACATGCAAAACTAAATTGTATACAAAGAGGATAAAAGTAAACAATATTAATTGAGCTCAAATATACCTACAAATGAGGCATAATGATGCAATATGTACATACAGCTAGCCTAAATAGCATGTTAGCATTGATTAGCTTGCAGTCATGCACTGACAAAATATGCCTGATTAGCACTCCAACAAGTCAATATCAGCAACAAAGCGCACCTGTGTGCATTCACGCACAGCATAAAACGTTTGGCGGACAAAATGAGACAAAGGAGTGGAAGATTTTACATGTAAACAAACTGTTGCGTCACAGTCCACACTATGGTGAGTTGAAGAGCCGCCGAAATTAGTAGGACAAAACGATGTTCACCAAATACTCTCAACAGTGAAGCATACACACACACACATATTAAACTGAGCTTTCTACCAACTGGGAAGGTTTGTGTCATGTTTGTCCTCAAACAAAATACATACTAAAACAAAAAAAATATTTTCCCCCATCTTTTTCCATTTTCAATCCTTTTTTAAAAATGCTCCAGGGAGCCACTAGGGCGGCACAAAAGCCGCTGGTTGCTGACCCTGGGTTTAAACATTACGTGTGAGCACAGGTCAAGGTACTTGTCCACCCCATCTTTTAAAACCATTCTTTTTTGTGATGTATTCAAGATTAGCTTACCTTGATTTCCTCACACTCATCCAATCACACGTCAGGACTCAGCCTGTACACATTCAAGGCCTCACAGATCGTCGGAAATCATAGAACTCTTTTCAAAAAGGCTCAGCGGGGAGCCACAACAAGGAGGCTGAAGAGCCGCGGGTTGCTATGTCCTAGCACAGGCACCTCGGGGGCTCATGTATTATGAGTTGCGTGAATTTCCCCACTAAAGATAGGTGTACGTTCAAATTTAGAAAACATTGCACGCAAGAAAAAATGATTTAAGCGTGCATGTGGACTAATCCAAGCCCATTTCTTTGTTACATTCGGAATTGCTTGCAATTTATATTGGAATTAGCCAATATGCCCAATCAGGATTCAGTATGAGGAACTTTTTTCTCGTGTTCCGAGCATTTGAAAGCCGGTTGGGATTTTGAGACTGTTGTGTGCGCCAAAAACTGCACACAGACTGAAGAAAAAAAGGAATGTTGGAGCATCAGAAAAAAGGTGAAGAAGAAGATGAGTATGCATGGCCAAAATTTTAATAAATAGTCATTGCAATGATACATACAACTATAGAGGGTGGATGCCTCTGATTACCCCCAAGATAAATAGAGTTAGGTAACCTTAAACAAAATGTTTTTATACAGTAGCCTGCTTACAGCCAGATTAGAGTTTCATGTGAAAAATATATAATATTTGGTTTGCAATCTTTTAAATTTAAACATGCTCAGTGGCCTTGTGGTTAGAGTGTCCGCCCTGAGATCGTTAGGTCGTGAGTTCAAACCCCGGCCGAGTCATACCACAGACTGTAAAAATGGGACCCATTACCTCCCTGCTTGGCACTCAGCATTAAGGGTTGGAATTGGGGGTTAAATCACCAAAATTATTCCAGAGTGTGGCCACCGCTGCTGCTCACTGCTCCCCTCACCTCCCAGGGGGTGAAACAAGGGCATGGGTCAAATGCAGAGGGTAATTTCACCACACCCAGTGTGGGTGTGTGACTATCAGTGGTACTTTAACTTTAGGCCAGCATATCACAAAGGATGCGAAAGAAAGTGACTCTTGTGTGCTCAATTTATTATCACAACCCAGGAGAGGACTCGCTGTCCCAGCTGTGCGTGACACAGTCCTCCACCTACCCAGGTCTCCGGTGCAAGTGGAGCAGCTGTTCACGGGAACACATTATGACAGCAATAGGTAGCAAAACAATCGCCGATACAAATTAAGACGTCCTGACAAATATTAATATGAATACGAAGCATCAGCGAAAAAGTGAATTTTGTGTTTTTGCCTCGATCTTTTTACATTTTTAAATCAAATGTTGATCAAATCAACAGCATGTAGAAATGTGTTTACGCGAGCCATGTCAAGGTCACTCTTGATACATTTCACCTTTGCTGTGACAAAGGTCCAGTGACATGCAGTCAGGGGAGGCAGGTGAGGCGGGTCCTCACGTGGCATCATGGAAAGAAAAAAAATTAAAAAGAAAAAAAAATTAATTAAATTGTTATATGTATCCAGTGATTATACTGTAAAGTTATTTTCCATTTAACTTCACCAGTTTTAGATTATATTTATTCAAAATCGCTGAATTTTCACATTTGCCGTTCAAATACTGAGAAGAGACTTGCGGTGAGTCACCAGCCGGTTGAGCCTCACCATGGATTGCGCAATGACTCGGCTAACTGCTGGCCTGCTGTGCAGTGAGACCGTATTGCTATATGAATTATATTATACATTTCCATAGTTTAGTTAGCTGAGGTATATAATGTACAGTGTATTTTGTCAACAACTGTATGTGTGTAACGTATTTCTTGTGCTGAGCAATCATAAAACGGCTGCAAAAGACGCACTGGGTGAGGCTCGCAGTAATCCCGCCTCCTGGTGGTAGAGGGCGGTAGTGATCCCAGCGATCATTCTTGTGACTACTCGGCTGCAGAATAAGTGACAACAAGCAGCAACAGTTAGCGATCGTTTATTTTTTCCTCTCGCCTGAACTTTAACATGGAGGATTACATATCTAAAATAAAACCGTTTTCTAAACTGGACTTTCGATCGAAGCAGGAGGTAATAATTAAAGGATCATCTCCATCGAGACAGAGAGACTTTTAAAACTGAAGAAAGATAAGAAAGACTTCTATAACCAAGTTATCGATGCTTTTGTTCAAAACGAGCGGCGCATGGACTTCATTTATAAGTAAAGGTAAGACCATTATAACGTTTTTTTTATTAAACGTGCTTTTTTGTGTGCTACAGTTTGTATGTGTAAAGTTAAAGTTAAGTTAAAGTACCAATGATTGTCACACACACACTAGGTGTGGTGAAATGTGTCCTCTGCATTTGACCCATCCCTTGATCACCCCCTGGGAGGTGAGGGGAGCAGTGGGCAGCAGCGGCGCCGCGCCCGGGAATCATTTTTGGTTATTTAACCCCCAATTCCAACCCTTGATGCTGAGTGCCAAGCAGGGAAGAATGCTGGTATGAACTTTTAAACATAACCCGTTAACTGCTGCCAATCAAATGGTGAATAAGATACTATTTATTTGTAAATCTGACTGTGATGAAGTCAGTGCCTCACCAGCCATGAACCTCACCGCACGTCACTGCAAAGGTCGTACGGCAGGTTTATGTTCGTACACAAGCCTAATACACGAAACCCAGAGTCAGAACCAGACTATTTGGTCAGGACGTAAATCACAAAATGTATTTTTCCTTTGAAATTGCCCATTTGGATGGTCAACTACCATCAGGGCTACATAGACAACAGAAGGGAGGAGGAGGTCTAGATTTACAGCGGCAGGTAGGTAAAGTTGCAGCCAGATAATGGTATTTCACCCCGGAGCCAACCTCGGTGGTATCAACAGCAAAGTGTGATGAAGCCGCCCCGAGAGACACGCTATGAATCACGGCACATCTAAGTCTTAACACAATTACAGCTTTCACACCATGGATGTTTCACTCGCCTCTGTCATTCCAAAGCAGACATTTTTCTCACCCACATTTTCTATGTGCTAAAGTGCGCCCTAGAAACTGTCTTTGCCATTGCCATTGGTTAATAAGGTGTCAATCACGTAAAGGTAGAAATATGGCTACAAACAGATCCCTGTTGATACGCTGATACTGTCCAGCACCTCATTTCTGATTCAGACATACTGAGCCTGAGATTTTCCATTAATTTGGTTGAAATCCAGGCAATATCAAATCTGAAATGAATAACCGTCAGACAAACCGATATGATATGATCTTACTTACAGTATGTCAATATCGGCTGATAGTATTAGTGATATTAGGTCATGTTTACACTGCACACCAAATCTGATTTGTTTGCCCTCAAGTGACACAGAGCAACATTTTTTTTACCAGTCTAAACACTCCAAAGTGCTTAAAGTGCTGATCTTTTGGCATCAGATTCAGGCCACATCAGGAGGTAGTCTGGAATCCGGTTGGAATCTGATCTTTTCAAATGTGACTCCAGTCTTAACGCAAGGCGACCTGAAATGTGATTTTTTTCTCGTCCGCTTTGAGCGAGCGAGGTCAATCGTGTGCGCGGGGAAAGACGCAGTCCACCAGCGGATACTGGATACTTCACCACAACATTCGGTTTCGGTTTCTATTTAAGACAACCACATTTTCGGTGCATCACTTGTCAATAGTGCGCAAATAATAAGTTATATGTAATGTATGAATATATATTTTGATTCCGAAGAAATTGCGATTGTTGAAAGACCGGAATTGACGCGGTGGCGTATTTGTTGAAAAATAAAGCTCCCGTCGATCCACGCTGATGTCCGTATCTCCTCTACTTAACAGCCCTAAAAAGATTACAACCCTCCCAAATATATTACACTATATATATATATCCATTCATACATTACTTTTACATTTTAAAAAAACTTGTTTTTAAGGTGTAATGACTTATTTTATTTTGTAGTAGTAGCGACTTCCTCCCGATCAACTTCCTTTGTTTTCACTTTATCAAAATGTGCATGCCTGTGCGTGTTTACACTGGCGTTTAATAAAAATCACAATTTACTTGCAGTGTAAACAGTCAGCCGGAAAAAATCAGATCTAAAAAAAATCCAATTTGGGCCACTTTAGCCTGCAATGTAAACGTGATCTACCAAAGACTAAAAATGGGACCCATTACCTCCCTGATCAAGGGTTGGAATCACCAAAATGATTCCCGAGCGCGGCCACCGCTGCTGCTCACTACTCCCCTAAACTCCCAGGGTGTGGAACATGGGGATGGGTCAAATGCAGAGGATAATTTCACCACACCTAATGCGTGCGCGTGACTATCAGTGGTACATAAACTTTAACTTCAATCTTTGATATGTGTATAGCAACACTTTTGGAGGCTCTGACGTGATGAAAGTAGGGCTGCAACTAACGATTAATTTGATAATCGATTAATCTGTCAATTATTACTTTGATTAATCGATTAATAATCAGATAAAAGAGACAAACTACATTTCTATCCTATCCAGTATTTTATTGGGAAAAAAACAGCATACTGGCACCATACTTATTTTCATTATTGTTTCTCAGCTGTTTGTAAATGTTGCAGTTTATAAATAAAAGGTTTATTAAAAAAAAAATAATAATAATTTTAAAAAATAAAATTAAAAAAAAATCTGCGCATAGCATAGATCCAACGAATTGATAACTAAATTAATCGGCAACTATTTTAATCATTGATTTTAATCGATTTAATCGATTAGTTGTTGCAGCCCTAGATGAAAACAAAGATTAGTCTTCCAAAAAAATGCTTGCTGGTATCCACAGTCACAAACAGATTGCAGTCCTGTTAGGAAACACTGAAGAGTAAACAGAACTGGTTCTTTACAGTAAAAAAAAACACCAAATATGAGTGAATTTAAAAGGGAATTTCCTTTTTTTTTATTTGCAGTGTCTGTGTTAAAATCAACTAATATAGTGATAATTGTGTCGATTTTCCTGTAGAATTTATTATTGAAAAATGGTTTTAAAAATTTAAATTGGGTGCACTACTTGTCAGCAACCAGCAGAAGCACTGTTGATTCAGTCTTGATTAATTTTCTTATATATAAAAAAAAGAACATGAAGCCCGCTACAAACTACTTATCATTAGCGTTATCTGACATGGAAAGAGGAGTTCAGAACCTTTAGTGTGATTTCCGCCCATCCTATTGAAAAAGTGACGACTGATTGATTAATGGTCGTTAATGGAAGAAATATCAAAATGTGCATGTCTAGTGTGTAACATGCTACGCCTTTTGACTTCTTGAAATTAAAATGAAGAAAACATGATCAGAAAGGAAAACTGTTCACTAATTTGAGCCTTTTGTATACCTCTTCCTACACGCAGATCATGCATTGTACATAGGGCCCCACGATCTGTGGGGGCCCTTTTTTGCGTGAATAAGCACATGTTAACTGTCAATAAATGTATAACAGAGCGCTTTTTTCTCACTGCAAGTGCTTATTTTGTCTCAGAAAAGGAGACGAATGGATGTTTTAATTAGGCTAGGTTAGTTATTCTGCACCAAAAACTAATTATTCAACAGTGTATTTCCTGTGCATCTGTTTTAGCACAAACATGACTCAAATAAATGCAAGTTTTAATCAAAAAAGAAAAAACAATATCATCAATGTTGTTGTTACTATTGGTATTATTATTGTATCAATTGGAATGAAATGTTTATTGTCAATACTGTGCTACGATCCACTAAATGAATTTCTAAATTAAAAAATAAATAAATTAAATGCTCTTTTCAATACTATTTGCATAGTACATGTTGTATTTGCTAATGTAGGGGTTATTTTTAGTAGTTGTCCCCACAATTCCCCCTTCTATCTTCTTTTGGTTTCTTCTCGTTATCCCCTCCTGCCAAAAGATAAATATATCCAACCCTATAATACATTTTAATAAAATTAAATATAAATAATGCAACAAGTATCCCACACTTTTCTTTCGTTAAGTAAATCCGTACTGTAGATACGGGCTAATTGATCACCAATAATAGTTTCAGTTACCCCTTGAAATCGAGAGTCTGCATCTGGAGGGGCTATCCTAAGTAAATTGAAAAAAAAAAATAGAATAAAAATAGTTTCACAAAAATAAGGTGTGGAAAAATATTGTGCTTGGCGCTACCTTAAAGGCCTACTGAAATGACATTTTTTTATTTAAACGGGGATAGCAGATCCATTCTATGTGTCATACTTGATCATTTCGCGATATTGCCATATTTTTGCTGAAAGGATTTAGTAGAGAACATCGACGATAAAGTTCGCAACTTTTGGTCGCTGATAAAAAAAAGCCTTGCTTGTACCGGAAGTAGCGTGACGTCGCAGGTTGAAGGGCTCCTCACATTTCCCCATTGTTTACACCAGCAGCGATAGCGATTCGGACCGAGAAAGCGACGATTACCCCATTAATTTGAGCGAGGATGAAAGATTCGTGGATGAGGAACGTGAGAGTGAAGGACTAGAGTGCAGTGCAGGACGTATCTTTTTTCGCTCTGACCGTAACTTAGGTACAAGGGCTCATTGGATTCCACACTTTCTCCTTTTTCTATTGTGGATCACGGATTTGTATTTTAAACCACCTCGGACACTATATCCTCTTGAAAATGAGAGTCGAGAACGCAAAATGGACATTCACAGTGATTTTTATCTCCACGATAATACATCGGTGAAGCACTTTAGCTACGGAGCTAACGTGATAGCATCGTGCTTAAATGCAGATAGAAACAAAAGAAATTGGCCCCTCACTGGAAGGATAGACAGAAGATCAACAATACTACTATCAGGAGACACCGAACCAAACCCTGGACATGTAACTACACGGTTAATGCTGTGCTGCCTGTCGAAGCCTAGCAATGCTGTTGCTAACGATGCCATTGAAGCTAACTCGGCTACGGGACCTCGTCAGAGCTATGATAAAAACATTAGCGCTCCACCTACGCCAGCCCTCATCTGCTCATCAACACCCGTGCTCACCTGCGTTCCAGCGATCGACGGCGCGACGAAGGACTTCACCCGATCATCGATGCGGTCGGCGGCTAGTGTCGGATAGCGCGTCTGCTATCCAACTCAAAATCCTCCTGGTTGTGTTGCTGCAGCCGGCCGCTAATACACCGATTCCACCTACAACTTTCTTCTTTGCAGTCTCCATTGTTCATTAAACAAATTGCAAAAGATTCACCAACACAGATGTCCAGAATACTGTGGAATTTTGCGATGAAAAAGGAGCTGTTTGTATTGAGCTACAATGTGTCCCAATACTTCCGTTTCAACCCTTGACGTCACGCGCAAACGTCATCATACCTAGACGTTTTCAAGCGGAAGTTTTCCGGGAAATTTAAAATTGCACTTTATAAGTTAACCCGGCCGTATTGGCATGTGTTGCAATGTTAAGATTCCGTTATTGATATATAAACTATCAGACTGCGTGGTCTGTAGTAGTGGGTTTCAGTAGGCCTGTAAGACATTTTATACGTGGATCAAACCAACTAAACCTGAGAGAAGGAGGCAAAGAAAAACTTTTTGGAACTAAATCAAAACAAGAACCTGTACAAATCCCTTCTCTTATGGTTTTCTCCTTTAATACACTCATAAATACAAACTCTTGCTGGGGGACGTTGACGTAAATACACATCTTTACAGGCAACCGAGTTGATTTCCTGCGACGTCTCTCCAAACTGCCAAACCCGATAGCCATAATAGTTTTAGGAATACATATGTCATTTGATTGTAAAGACATTAGGGAAATCACTGACTGTGTAAAAAACACCATCGATATGACAATTAAAGAAGACCGACCTCTGATCTCCCTCCCGAAATGGACGAGGGGCCGTCTGAACACCAGAAATTGCCACGGGGAACATCCTGAAACATCAAAATATCAAATGTCTCTCGCAGGACGACAGCGATGAAGCGAGAGGGGGAGGAGGGAAGTTCAGCTATCAGTACGGGAGCTATGAATGAGACGAGACAGGTGAAAGTCAGTTTATACGAGGCCAGCTGCTTAGACAGGTGCTCACTGGCGCTTATGGCACATCACATCATTCCACGTCCTCCTATGGCGGCTACGCTACATTGTGCAATAATCCCATACCAGGGGAGTCGAACTTGTTTTCATGGAGGGCCACATCGCAGTCATGGCTGCCCTCAGAGGGCCGCTTGTAACAGTGAATATATAAGAATATAAAAGGATAATCGCCTCATTATATTATTGCCTATGCCAGGGGTGTCCAAACTTTTTCCACTGAGGGCCGCACATGGAAAAATTAAAGCATGCGGGGGGCCATTTTGGTATTTTTCATTTTCAAACCATAACAAAATATATAGTTGTTTTTTTTAAACAATTAGGGCTCCTGGGGCCCGTAAAGGGTCTCAGTCATTAAAATGTTAAAAACAAGTCAAATTATTATTTCCTATTATTATATATGCCTTTTCTGTCAAAGACAACTTTGTTTTTTATAGTAAAACTGAAATTTGCAGTATTTCCCCCACCGCCCAAAACATCCAGAAAGCAATGTTTGATGTGAAGTAATTGGAGCCCTGAAAAGATCAATAATGCAGGACACCATTGATTTTATTTTCATTATTATTTTTGATTAATCAGAGTGAAAAGATAAATAAAATCCCACTAAATATTTTTGGGATCCAAAAGGTACCCCACTCATAGAGTGATACATTTTTATTATGATTTGTTTTACTTTCAACCCTTAAGTTACGAGATCAACTTCAGATATATCTGTCGATTTTACGTTTGAACTATTATTTTGTTTGTTTTATGCTCTTTTGTCAAAGAAAACTTGGATGTTTTTATATGGCAACCACACAATATAGGCAATATTTTTCCACATAAAACATTTTAATGTGAAGTAATTGGAGCCTTGAAGATGTCAATAATTCATTATGAGGTGGCGACTTGTCCAGGGTGTACCACGCCTTCCGCCCATGTGCAGCTGAGATAGGCTCCAGCAACCCCCGCGACCCCGAACGGGACAAGCGGTAGGAAATGGATGGATGGATGGATGATTTTTTTGTCTTTTTTTTTTTTTTTTTTTTTTGAGCAATGGCAAAAAAGGAAAATAAAGACAAAATTTAAAAAAAACAGCCTGCATGGCAGCTTTGTGTCAACATTGCAACATTTTCTAGTTAGATTTCACGTCGGCGTCCCACTGGGGTGAGTTTTTCCTTGCCCGTATGTGGGCTCTGTACCGAGGATGTCGTTGTGGCTTGTGCAGCCCTTTGAGACACTTGTGATTTAAGGCTATATAAATAAACATTGATTGATTGATTGATTGACCTCATTCCACTTTTTTAATGTTTTTTTGATTTTTGCAATGGCATTTCCAGAATGTGTGGCGGGCCGCTAAACAATTAGCTGCGGGCCACAAATGGCCCCCGGGCCGCACTTTGGACACCCCTGGCCTATGCATTTGGCTATTTGATTTTTGTACGTACAAATTGATGGATAACTTGCTTTGAAATCGTAAGTCAAGGTGACAAGCAGATATTTAAGTATGTATTGTTATTCTTACAAACTATCATACGGTATGTAACAATTAGGGGTGCTAAAAAATGTTGTTTTTTATCACATTCGAATCCTGATTTTTTTTTAGTAATTTTCAAAAATCGAATGTATTTTATTTTTGACGAATTATTTAAAAAAAATAAAAAATGTAGGCCATCTCTATGCTTATTTGGTGCACGTCAGCAACCAAATGGAAGTTTTGTAACCTGTTAGCTGTTTTGTTAAGGTGTTATTATTATACCAAATAATACATTGCAAAAGTCAGTTTGAATCAAGAATTGTGTTGAATTGAGTATCGATTATGAATCAAATCCTCACCCCAAGAATCGGAATCGAATGGCACCCAAAGATTCACACCGATAACAATTGAATAGTTGTGGTATCCACAGTCACAAATAGGAAACACTAAAGAGTAAACAGAACTGGTTCTTTACAGTAAAAAAAACACCAAATATGAGTGAATTTGAAAGGGAATTTCCCTTTTTTATTTGCAGTGTCTGTGTTAAAATCAATTAGTATAGTTATAATTGTGTCGATTTTCCTGTAGTATTTATTATTGAAAAAATGTTTTACAAATTTAAGTTGAGTGCACTACTTGTCAGCAACCAGCAGAGGCACTGTTGATTCAGTCTTGGTTAATTTCTGTATATATAAAAAAGAACAACATGAAGTCCGCTACAAACTACTTATCATTAGCGTTATCTGACATGGAAAGAGGAGGTCAGAACCTTTAGTGTGATGTGATTTACGCCCATCCTATTGAAAAAGTGACGACTGATTGATTAACGGTCGTTAATTTTCCACATAGCAGATGGAAGAAATATCAAAATGTGCATGTCTAGTGTGTAACATGCTACGCCTTTTGACTTCTTGAAATTAAAATGAAGAAAACATGATCAGAAAGGAAAACTGTTCACTAATTTGAGCCTTTTGTATACCTCTTCCCAAATAATAATCACGTCAGCAACCAAATGGAGGTTTTGTAACCTGTAAGCTGTTTTGTTAAGGTGTTGTTATTATTATACCAAATAATACATTGCAAAAATCAGTTTGAATCAAGAATTGTGTTGAATTGAGTATCGATTATGAATCAAATCCTCACCCCAAGAATCGGAATCGAATGGCACCCAAAGATTCACACCGATAACAATTGAATAGTTGTGTATGTATATCAAAGTTCAAAACATATGAAATGTCATGTATGACAAAAAATTTTCGGCCAAAATGGAAATAATGACATTAAATTACTGAGTTAATGACAATAGATTACAAAAAATAGCGCTGATAGCAAGGATAACAATGGCCGATGTTTGTGAGCAAAGAGCAACGTTAAGAAGTGGAAGATCAGCAATACTTGCAAGTCAAACACAAGTGACATATGAAGATGACTTAGCTTAGCGTATTTAGCATCATTTTTCTGAGGTTTTCTGGCTTTCTTACCTGTGGTCGGGTCCTCTCCTCGACTCGCGTTTCTTTTGTAAACCCTTCTTTCGTGCCGCATCCTAAAAGGTCCTCCATTTGTATCCAAATGTTGATATTAATGTTGCTATTTGTTTGAGTAGACGAGTCAATAAAAAGAGGTCAATAAAACATGCAACAATTGAATCAAACAGATACAAAATTAAAAACACAAAATGGCTGCCGTCGGCATGACTGATTGATAGTGGAACACAGGTGCGAACAGGAAGTGGAGAAGAAGAAGCAAACATTTTCAAAATACGACAGGAAGTACTTTAATTAGTGGTTCTAAATATTCGGCTTTAACGGTTTTCCCATGGAATAAAACTAACATTTATTATTAAATGAGGTTTACTTAATACATATATACTTTATTATGTCGTAGTACCATACCATACCAACTTTATTTATAAAGCCCTTTAAAAACAACCACAGTTGAAATTGCTACGTGGACCCCGACTTAAACAAGTTGAAAAACGTATTCGAGTGATACCATTTAGTGATGCCATTAGAGCGTCAACTAACGATTAATTTGATAATCGAACAATCTGTTGATTATTGCTTCGATTAATCGATTAATAATCGGATAAAAGAGACCAACTACATTTCTATCATTTCCAGTATTTCATTTAAAAAAAACGGCATACTGGCACCATACTTATTTTGATTATTTTTTCTCAGCTGTTTGTACATGTTGCAGTTTATGAATAAAGGTTTATAAAAAAATATATATATACTTTTTTTTTTTTTTAATTTCAAAAAATACAAAATTATTGCCTCTGCGCATGCGCATAGCAAAGATGCAACGAATCGATGACTAAATTAATCGCCAACTATTTTTATAATTGATGTTAACCGATTGAATCGATTAGTTGTTGCAGCCCTAATATATATATACACACATTTTATACATATATATATATTTATATATATATATATGCACATAGAAAAAGCAGATACAAATTATCTTAAGAGCAATTTGTTAGATAAAAAGGCAGTTAAAAATAAAAAAAAACAGTTTAAACAGTATTATTTATGTATCAACTTTCAATGTTCCTGATTTTTTTTTTACCTAACTCTTAGCATGCTACTTAAAGCCAACAAGTCTTTAAATGTTGAAAAATCAGTCAATTAAAACAAAATGTATGATTACTTATGTTTAGTATGATTTTTTTTTTTAAAACATAATTTTTCAGCTGCAGGAGGGCCACTTCACCAAAAGCGAAAAGTAAACAGACACCATCTTCTTATGTGTATTTGTATAAAAAAGACTAGCACATTTTCATTGCTTTACATAGAAAAGTGGAGAGAGAAACAATTAAAAAACTATCTTCCAGCATGTGGTCCACGAGAACCACAAAATAAATAAATAAGTGAATTATCTCGTGGCCCGGTGCTGCCTAACAAGCCTTGATCCAAATCCAAAGTGACACCCCATAAACAGCTTGTCAAAAAGCTTTACCTTGATTTCATCTGTCTTGTTGTCCATCTGTCTAAGTGTCCAAAATAAAAGACCCACTCAATAAATTAATTACCTGCAGTCAATTGGCTGCTCATGCGTGCAACATCTCCTAATATTGCTTTCTTGGCTGCGGCCACAGCGCACCTGGATGCTCCATGGAGGATCGCCTAAAATTAAAACCTTGTTATTTCTTCAAAGTTCAGTGAAATAAAGGAGGGACAACATGAATAGCATGCGGATTTACTAATAAACATTTCTTACTGCCAAACACAACAACTGACTGTCTATGTATACACTTCGGAGCTTATTTCACTGTTCTACTCTCAATCTATCATCTTGGAGAGGATTTCGATATCGTGCGACATAATATGACACGATAAAAAAACACAATACAAACAATATTAAAAACAATTAAAAAAACTTGCTTATTCAGGTGTTTTTTTATTTGAAGATTGGTATTGTTTGGATATAATTGTATTGTACTTATTTTGACCCTCTTCTTACTTGTTTTTAACTTGTTTGTCTTGTAAAGCACTTTGGGCACCATTGTGATGTTGTAAGGTGCATTGATTAATTGATTGATTGACTGGGCTATATGCATATATATGTATATATATATATATA
Source organism: Entelurus aequoreus (assembly GCF_033978785.1). Classification (NCBI taxonomy): domain Eukaryota; kingdom Metazoa; phylum Chordata; class Actinopteri; order Syngnathiformes; family Syngnathidae; genus Entelurus; species Entelurus aequoreus. The sequence continues at coordinate 74,158,315 of NC_084733.1, read as the reverse complement.
TATATATATATATATATATATATATATATATATATATATATATATATATATATATATATATATATATATATATATATATATATATATATATATGCACATATACATATATTTACATATACAGTCGTGGTCAAAAGTTTACATACACTTGTAAAGAACATAATGTCATGGCTGTCTTGAGTTTCCAATAATTTCTACAACTCTTATTTTTTTGTGATAGAGTGATTGGAGCACATACTTGTTGGTCACAATAAAACATTCATGAAGTTTGGTTCTTTTATCAATTCATTATGGGTCTACTGAAAATGTGAGCAAATCTGCTGGGTCAAAAGTATACATACGGCAATGTTAATATTTGGTTACATGTCCCTTGGCAAGTTTCACTGCAATAAGGTGCTTTTGGTAGCCATGCACAAGCTTCTAGCAAGATTCTGGTTGAATTTTTGAACATATTGCTGGGCATTGTGGCCAAACAGTTCACATTCTGTTTCATCTGACATCACATGGACAAAGATAAGACCTTCTGGAGGAAAGTTCTGTGGTCAGATGAAACAAAAATTGAGCTGTTTGGCCACAATATCCTGCAATATGTTTGGAGGAGAAGAGGTGAGGCCTTTAATCCCAGGAACACCAATCCTACCGTCAAGCATGGTGGTGGTAGTATTATGCTCTGGGCCTGTTTTGCTGCCAATGGAACTGGTGCTTTAAATGGGACAATGCAAAAGGAGGATTACCCCCAAATTCTTCAGGACAACCTAAAATCATCAGCCCGGAGGTTGGGTCTTGGGCGCAGTTGGGTGTTCCAACAGGACAATGACCCCAAACACACGTCAAAGGTGGTAAAGGAATGGCTAAATCAGGCTAGAATGAAGTTTTTAGAATGACCTTCCCAAAGTCCTGACTTAAACGTGTGGACAATGCTGAAGAAACAAGTCCATGTCAGAAAACCAACAAATTTAGCTGAACTGCACCAATTTTGTCAAGAGGAGTGGTCAAAAATTCAACCAGTAGCTTGTGGATGGCTACCAAAAGCGCCTTATTGCAGTGAAACTTGCCAAGGGACATGTAACCAAATATTAACATTGCTGTATGTATACTTTTGACCCAGCAGATTTGCTCACATGTTCAGTAGACCCATAATAAATTCATAAAAGAACCAAACTTCATGAATGTTTTTTGTGACCAACAAGTATGTGCTCCAATCACTCTATCACAAAAAAATATGAGTTGTAGAAAATATTGGAAACTCAAGACAGCCATGACATTATGTTCTTTACAAGTGTATGTAAACTTTTGACCACGACTGTACGCATATACACACATATAATATGTATACACATCACTATGTTATCAGGTTCTCAATTGTATTTCCATTTAGAGGGAGCATCAACAAAATTGATGTGCCCAAGGGGGCCATGACAAAATATAATAGAGAAACAGTGACCCAAACAAATAATAACAAACGTGGATTGCATTTGGGAATGCTCAGCTAACATAAATCAACAAAGACAAAGACGTAAAAAAAGTGGTAAGAAAATGAATAAAACAAGATCAAACAATAGGGTTCCAATGTACACTACCGTTCAAAAGTTTGGGGTCACATTGAAATGTCCTTATTTTTGAAGGAAAAGCACTGTACTTTTCAATGAAGATAACTTTAAACTAGTCTTAACTTTAAAGAAATACACTCTATACATTGCTAATGTGGTAAATGACTATTCTAGCTGCAAATGTCTGGTTTTTGGTGCAATATCTACATAGGTGTATAGAGGCCCATTTCCAGCAACTATCACTCCAGTGTTCTAATGGTACAATGTGTTTGCTCATTGGCTCAGAAGGCTAATTGATGCTTAGAAAACCCTTGTGCAATCATGTTCACACATCTGAAAACAGTTTAGCTCGTTACAGAAGCTACAAAACGGACCTTCCTTTGAGCAGATTGAGTTTCTGGAGCATCACATTTGTGGGTTCAATAAAACGCTCAAAATGGCCAGAAAAAGAGAACTTTCATCTGAAACTCGACAGTCTATTCTTGTTCTTAGAAATGAAGGCTATTCCACAAAATTGTTTGGGTGACCCCAAACTTTTGAACGGTAATGTATGTGTATAGAAAATACAGTTTTATGTATAGAGAAACTTGATTTAGAACAGAAAACTGAAAAAAAAAAAAAAATATATATATATATATATATATATATATATATATATATATATATATATATATATATATATATATATATATATTTGTATGTTCATTAGTGTGCTCATCAGTGCACCTCTTAATAAGCCTTTAAAATGTTATTCTTGGTTGCCTTGCCATAACAATGTTAATAATAACAATTCTAGCAGCAATAATGAGACATCCCCAAAGTGCATGGAGGGATGATTTGAAGCGGAACGGATTAAAAAGGTCAAGTAGACTTTTGACTGTATTATTAATTTGGTTAACAGTCTGTTACACAACATCGTTTGGCTCGCTCTTACAAAAAAAAACAGATGTCTGATCGCTAACTGCTGCGTCCGCTAGACCTGTTTGTACTGCTCATAGTTCCACAATCGCTTGATGCTCAAAAAAACGACAATAAAGTCCTCATTTGTTTGTGTTCTCAAGGAATATTACTATAGGAAGTTGACTTGGATGCACTTTAGAGTAGTCAGTGTGCAACTTGTACGGCCGTACAGACCCGTGTTTTTGTTAGTGGTCGGCAACACAAGGGAATTGTGTCTTGCCTGCAATCAAGCATGGCGGTGCATGAGTGCTGCCAAAATTAGGGCGCGCCCTTTTATATGGCGCGCAAACGCCTGGATATAATATTTGTCAATACTTTTTATTTTCTTACTAAATGCGTTCATCCTTTCCATTTTGACAGAAAAAAAATGTATGCACTGCATGCAATTGCATATCTTTTAGACCAGTGATTCTCAAAGAATTACAGTTTTATTTTCCTGTATATTCAAACACAGTGTGACTGTTCAAAACATGTATAATGTCACAGTGGCCAAAAATATAAAATATACATGTTAAATAAAACAAATGCCTTGTTTTTAGTGAACACTTTGGCCTACTACAGTACTGTATTTTTAATGTTGGTCATTACGGTGGTACTTGTTCTTTTTCTGAGGTGGTACTTTTAACACTTTTAGAGTAAAAAAAAAGTACAAAAAACTGGCAGCTCAGGCGCCAGAATTTTATTGTAATAATAAAAACTGTGGTATTGTTTTTTACAATTACAGTGATACACAGTAAACAATGGATTTTACAATAAGAAAAAAAGTGGTACCATTTTTTCCATTAATAATAATATGTAGTAAAATAAATTGTTCAGTAAAAATCTGGCAACTCATCTGCCAGTTTTTTTTACAGTAAAAGCTGTCAAAAAAAATGTGTTTACGTCAAAATATATATATATATATAAAAAATTAATAGGTAAATATTTAATTAATAAAATGATTTAAAAAATGCATCGCCATTGTGTAATAATATTGTGAGGCGAATCCATATTTACAGTCATATATTATTTAGTGTTACACAGATGTGGCCCTCAATGAAAACGAGCGTGTGGGACTTAGTCACTGTTTCATCCATCCATCCATTTTCTACTGCTTGTCCCTTATGGGTTGCGGGGGGTGCTGGAGCCTATCTCAGCTGCATTCGGGCGGAAGGCAGGGTACACCCTGGACAAGTCGCCACCTCATCACAGGGCCAACACAGATAGACATTTCACAAAACATTTTGCGAGGAGGTAAAAAAATAAATAAATAAATAAAAAACATCACGCTTCAACACATCTTTATCAGATGCCAGCATTGCTATGGCTGTAATGTTGAAATCCTACGAAGACGCGTGCTGCTGGAGAAGCTACACAAGCATTTGAAAAGTGTAAAAAGTTGGCCAGAGACGACCCTAGGGCTAAAGCGACCTGTGATGTCATCATGAAGAGGACTGTATTGACAAATCTATAGGTACAGTTTGTCAAATCTACCTTCGGTTGACCTTTTCTTACCTCCAAGTGTGCACAAACTACACTGTCATTTATGAAATAATACACACAAATGTATGGGTATATTTGCATTGAAAAGCAAAATAATATTGTGCATCCCTAATCAGTTTGCTAGTCAAAGATGCTTCAACCCTCCTGGAAGCTTCGCCGCCATGTTTGCGTGCTGCCAAAGGTAGCGTCCGCTGCCTTTGACTTATGCTGGCAGCGGGTGGCTCTGCACTGACCCGTAAATCACAAACCAACCAGCCAACATGCCAACCGGCCTCTGTCCAGGGTGAATAATTCAAGACCAGGCGTGGCGAGTGAAGGAGTGACACGGGAGAAGCTCCCACAAATGACTGATGAGGACTGGGCCGCCGCGTTCCCTTTGCCTGCAACAGCAGAGTAGCCGACGCCTGCACCCTGCTGAGGTGAATTACAGCCGCCGCCCACCTGGGGCCATATTTCCTGCTGATTGGATGAAGTGCGCACCACACACACGCACGCACACACATACTGGATGAGTTCTGTGGTAGGATGAGGCGAGCGAAGCCGTGCGGCCACCCGCGTGGGCGTGGGACTGATTTACTGTAAGATGGTGTGGGAGCTTGATGTCTGTGTGAGCACCAATGGAAACATCAAGATTGTTAGCAACCGTGCAGAGTGTCCCTCACATTCATATATATATATATATATATATATATATATATATATATATATATATATATATATATATATATATATATATATATATATATATATATATATATATATATATATATATAAACATATGGTAACACTTTAGTATGGGAACATATTCACCATTAAATAGTTGCTTATTGACATGCAAATTAGTAACATATTGGCTCTTAATTAGTCATTATTAAGTACTTATTAATGCCTTATTCTGCATGGCCTTATTATACAACCAGTAAGTCATTAACTAAGAGTCTTCCCTCAATAACCTCAGAATTATTGCTTATTAGTAACCCTAACCCTAACCCATATATGTTCCCGTAGTGTCCAAATAACTCTAAAGTCTTTTTGTTACTTAGAATATGTTCCCCATACTAAAGTGTTACCATACACACACACACACAAACACACACATATATATATATATATATATATATATATATATATATATATATATATATATATATATATATATATATATATATATATATATATATATATATATATATATATATATATATATATATATATATATATATATATATATACATGTATACATACATGTATACATAAATACATACATACATACATTTATACATACATACATGTATACATACATACATACATTTATACATACATACACGCATGTATACATACATGTACACACATACATATATACACATACATACATATATACATACATACATGTATACATAAATACAAATCAAATCAAATCAAATCAACTTTATTTATAAACCACATTTAAAATTTACCACAGGGGTACAATGTGTTTGCTCATTGGCTCAGAAGGCTAATTGATGATTAGAAAACCCTTGTGCAATCATGTTCACACATCTGAAAGCAGTTTAGCTCGTTACAGAAGCTACAAAACTGACCTTCCTTTGAGCAGATTGAGTTTCTGGAGCATCACATTTGTGGGGTCAATAAAACGCTCAAAATGGCCAGAAAAAGAGAACTTTCATCTGAAACTCAACAGTCTATTCTTGTTCTTAGAAATGAAGGCTATTCCACAAAATTGTTTGGGTGACCCCAAACTTTTGAACGGTAGTGTATATATGTAATATATGTATATATATATATATATATATATATATTTTTTTATTTTTTTATTTTTTTTTTTAACACTAAATATATCCAAACAGCGTGCAGGTAGGAAATGATTTATTTAGGCAATAAATCAGGCGGGAACAAACAAAAATGTGCTCATAGCACGGAAGGCAAAAACTAAGGGGGCTAGCGTGGGAGCTAGCAAACAAAAGAGCCTAGCGTGGAAGCTGGTATGTAAATCGCAGGAATCAAGACTGTCGTCGACTGTTGCATGAAGCAAATTAGGAAGCCAGACCGACTGACCGGCAAAGGCAGGATTAAATAGTGCTCTGATTAGTGCTCGGGAAACAGGTGAGTGTCCCGAACACCAACCAGAGACAGGTGAAGACGATAAGCACCCATGGAAACAGAAAACAAACCCAGGGGTGCACAAAAACAGGAACTGAGGGAGTCCAAAAACCAAACAGAACATGATCCGGGCAGCGGATCATAACACAGTTCTCTTTTAAGTGTACATCTGTAAACCCTTACAGCAGTTATGGGCATCTACATCAACAACATTGTTTGCCTGAGTTGAAGTCGAAGTCGAAGTTGAAGTTTATTTCGAACATGTATACCATTTCTGTATGACACATCACATATTATCATTTGTCCGAAAAGGAGTAGGAAGAAGCAGAGCTTATTTGATCCTCTGTTCTACCTCATAGCAATTCCAGCACGAACACATGTTCACTTCCTGTTCTTCATTTGCACACAATTTACGTCAATTCATTCTGAATACAACAGTTCTCTACAGAAACGGTTATGTCAGTTATTATTCACATCATGACATGAAAAATATATACATTTCAAGCCATTTCATATTTTGATTCCACATACTGATATGCTAAAGGTGTTAAGGGTTGTGCGTGCATACAAATGTTTTAAATGACATTTTCCTCTGAAGTTCAATTTCTCCTCTTTTGTTGAGAATAATTGTTGTACATTCTTGGGTAGTTTGCGTTGTACACAATTATAGCTGTTTGCAGATGCACCAAATAATTGAATTTAAATATTTGTGATTCAATAAATAAAGGGTTTGTATGTTCTCTATATCCAATATTATGTATTATTCTAATGTATCTTTTATACAACACCGTTAGTGTACTTTTGTCATTATTTCCCCATATTTCTGCACAATAATCCAAATATGGTAACACTAGCAAATAGTAGAGTGGCTGGACAGAACAGATAAAAAAAAGAAAAACAATTGTGTTAGTCTACAAAAGGAGGGTCTCCCGTTGAAAAAAGGTAAACATACACATATGTGGCTGTAGGCAACCTCCCGCTATTGTTTTTTTTTTTTAGTAAAGTCCACAAGATAGCAGTAGCTGCATTTGAAGTATGATGAGTGGTCTCATCATACCTCTCTGTGCGCTTTAAAACATCCCTCGTCATGTGTGTAGCATTTTAATATTGTTGTTCTGCGGAAATTAACGCTGACTCAGCAGTTAACTTCACACCGACAAACAGTAAATTCATTTGTTAAAAATACATTTGAAGAAAAAATAATTAACTATTTGACCTCCACTGCTTTAATCCTGCGTTGAATCGAGGGATGGGTACCTATCACATTTACCGATACTGTGCCAATTCCCGGCAATTGGTAATCGATATCGGTACTCAACTCAACTAAATTTCCCCCACTTTTGTGTGCAGTCAAGTGTTAATAAATGTTGATTTGTTTAATAATGATTAGTTTTTCATTCAACATTCAACACCGAGCTGATAATGATAACTGTGTTGTCCAGTTGTTATATCTTGTTTTCTTACACTTCTGAGGTCTTGCATGCAGTTGCAATTCTAAGCCATTAGAGGGCAGCAGTGTCTCACTGCCATATAAATAAATAAATAAATAAATAAATCCAGCTTCTCTTATCACAGCAACAATGCAGACGTTTCAGTTTGTGTCGCCGCAGTCTTTGCCATTAAGTTGAATGTGCCAGTCTTGTCTTTTGTTGAGTCCCAGAAAGTCTTTATACTGTAAGTATGAGTGTATACACTGTTTGAGTGTAACGGGCATCTTATTTATTTTTTGATTACCACATTGGAATTTGGTGCATTTGATTACCACAAATGCACCAAATTCAACGATGTGGTGCATTTGCAAACAGCTAAAATGATGTACAAAGCAAACTGTAACCTGCTACCCAAGAATGTACAAAAAAATGTTCTCAACAAAAGAGGATAAATATAACCTTAGAGGAACATGCAATTTAAATAAGTTGTATGCACATACAACACTTAAGACCTTTAGTATATCTGTATGTGGAATTAAATTATGGAACGGATTAACCAAAGAACTCAAACAAAGCACCAATATGATTCAGTTTAAGAGACTGTTCAAACTACAAGAGTTCACAAAGTACACAGAACAAGAATTATGATGAACATCTTGAACTCTTTTTTTATTTGTATTTATTTATTTATTCTTATTATTATTTATTGAGGCAAATATTATTTATGTATTTGATATGTGTTTACTTCCTATGGTATATTATTTATGTATTGTTTATTTGTTCACTGTTCTGTTACAGAGAACAAGGAAATGGGATAAAATTGCTACGGTATGAAAAGGGGTAGGATTAAATAAGCTCAGCTTCTTCCTGCTCCTTTTCGGACGTGCTGTAATGAAACAACTGGAAATATGTGATGCATTACATTGTATCGTATGCATGTTCCAAATAAACTGAAACTGAACTGAACATTTGGAGGTGTTGAAATCGCCATGTAAAATGGCTAATGCTAATCGGTAGCATGTATACGGCATATCCCATGTAAATTAGCATCAAGCTAGCACATTTTCAAAAGTGGCGCCTTTGTTGGCATGGAAAATTGCAACAATACTTCGAGGGAGTCAGCTACGAATAGACCTGTTTGTCCGCCAAGTGCGGAGTCGGCAACCGGAATATATCGAAATTTGGTACTATTTGATTTTACGCAAATTTATGCCTATAAAAGCACTGAATGTGGCCCCGAGTGTAAGTCAATTTACAATAATTCAATTTTTTTTCGACATAGGACTAAAATGTGACCTGTAGCACGCCAACACGTCCTTTAATGATAAACTGTTAGGACAAAAGTGTGCTAAAAGTATGTAAATATAATACGATGCATGTGTTTATTTTAATGACAAGAGTGACTGCAGGAAGCAGGGGGGGGAAATTATTGCTTCCCCGCGCAGTCATCATCGCCGCATTTTTAGGATGAATTCAATTGCAAAGTAGTGTTCCATTAGCTAATCTTGGCGGCACATATTACAATTAGCAAACAGCCTCGAGCTGTACAGTGCTGCTGTTTTATTCTATTTTAATAATTGCATTATGCAGTCACCAAGATCGAGCTGAATAACTGACAAAACAGGCAGGGGCCATATTGACATTTCTGAAGGTCACCAGCAGGGGGAGTTAGCGCTGACAGGAAGTCTATGCTAATCGTATTACCGCACAGACACTCACCTCAAAAAACAATGAATAAAGTCCGACATCAGGCTGACCTTTTAGGATTAATCCACTCTGGAGAGCATTTTGTACAATATGGTGATTTAAACCTAGCGTATATTTGGTAGAATGAAGCGAAGCGGAAGAAGGGAACGAAGTCGAGGGGGACTAAAATGTCAAAAATGATGTCTTATTTCAGGGGACGTAACTAGCTTACCCCCTCCTTCCCTGTCGCGCTCAGGACTTGCAGATTTTTGTCTCGCTCCAACAAAAAAAAAATCACCAAGAAATCTCATGGAAATCCAATCATCGGAATTAGATTACGTGGGCGGGGTTGCTCAGACAGCGGTTTTATTTCCCTCACAAAGCCCTCTACCCAACCTCACACTGAAGACCTTAGCTCCTATTTCCACTTTTCTCCATCCCATCCCATAATAATGCAAACAAATGACATTGTCCTTACTTTAGTAAGTGGCGGTGAAAAAGGAAGCGCGGAAAACCGCGTGGCATTGAACGCAGCGGTCTCACCGACACATGCCAACCAATGACAACAAAGGGGGTGCATTTTATCCAAGGGGAGATTAAGGGCAGCTGTGACAAAGGGGGGGGGGATTTCGGCACCGAACAGAAACAGGGTGAGCTAAGGTTAGCAGAACAAGGTTGTACCTGAACTTTCTTCCAAAAAAAAATATAAATGTTATCCAAAAGGAGACTGGGGGGCAACTACAGTGAAGTGGAGAGAGTGAAGAGCACTACAACATGGTGTCCCAGCACTATTAGACTGAGGGAAACCTGTATATTTTTTAAAGAGGATATTGATATCGATTACTGTAACGTATTATTTTCGGGCCTCCCTATGTCTAGCATTAAAAGATTACAGTTGGTACAAAATGCGGCTGCAAGGCTTTTGACAAAAACAAGAAAGTTTGATCATATTACGCCTATACTGGCTCACTTGCACTGGCTTCCTGTGCACTTAAGATGCGACTTTAAGGTTTTACTACTTACGTATAAAATACTACACGGTTTAGCTCCAGCCTATCTCGCCGATTGTATTGTACCATATGTCCCGACAAGAAATCTGCGTTCAAAGAACTCCGGCTTATTAGTGAATCCCAGAGCCAAAAAAAAGTCTGCGGGCTATAGAGCGTTTTCTATTCGGGCTCCAGTACTCTGGAATGCCCTCCCGGTAACAGTTAGAGATGCTACCTCAGTAGAAGCATTTAAGTCCCATCTTAAAACTCATCTGTATAATCTAGCCTTTAAATAGACCCCCCCTTTTTTAGACCAGTTGATCTGCCGTTTCTTTTCTTCTCTCCTCTTCTCCCCTGTCCCTTGCGAGGGGGAGTTGCATAGGTCCGGTGGCCATGGATGAAGTGCTGGCTGTCCAGAGCCGGGACCCCGGGTGGACCACTAGCCTGTGCATCGGTTGGGGACATCTCTGCGCTGCTGACCCGTCTCCGCTCGGGATGGTTTCCTGTTGGCCCCGCTGTGGACTGGACTCCCGCTGATGTGTTGGATCCACTGTGGACTGGACTTTCACAATGTTATGTCAGACCCACTCGACATCCGTTGCTTTCGGTCTCCCCTAGAGGGGGGGGGGGGGGGGGGGGGGGGGTTACCCACATATGCGGTCCTCTCCAAGGTTTCTCATAGTCATTCACCGACGTCCCACTGGGGTGAGTTTTTCCTTGCCCGTATGTGGGCTCTGTACCGAGGATGTCGTTGTGGCTTGTACAGCCCTTTGAGACACTTGTGATTTAGGGCTATATAAATAAACATTGATTGATTGATTGATTGATTGAGGGCAGTAATGGCAAAGTGGAGATAGTGGAGTAGAACTGTGCCCTGCAACTGGGTGAGCTAACATTGAGGTTCACGGCGTGGCGAAGTTGGTAGAGTGGCTGTGCCAACAATTGGAGTGTTGCTGGTTACTGGGGTTCAATTCCCACCTTCTACCTTCCTAGTCACGTCCGTTGTGTCCTTGGGCAAGACACTTCTCACCCTTTGCCTCTGATGGCTGCTGGTTAGCGCCTTGCATGGCAGCTCCCGCCATCAGTGTGTGAATGTGTGTGTTAATGGGTAAATGTGGAAATACTGTCAAAGCGCTTTGAGTACCTTGAAGGTAGAAAAGCGCTATACAAGTATAACCCATTTATCATTATTTATCATTATCTTTACTGAAGGGACACATTTTATTTAGGAGGAGACTGAGGGCAATTTGGGAGTATAATCCTACACTGTAACAAGGTCAGCTAATGTTAGCAAAATAACAGGTAAACTGTAGTTTCTTTTTTTTTTTCATTAAAGAAACACATTTGATCCAAGACGAGATTCAGGGCAGCTCCGGCAATTTTGAAACAGTGAAGAGCACTACAACAGGCTCGGCAAAAAATTACATTGTCCTTATTTTCATAAGTGAAAAAAGAAAATGCGAAAACCACGTGGCATTGAACGCAGCAGTCACAACGACAACCAGGAGGTACATTTTATCCAAGGGGAGATTAAGGGCAGTTGTGGCAAAGGGGGGGAATTCGGCAGCACAGAAACAGGGTGAGCTTAGGTTAACAGAACAAGGTTGTACCTGTACTTTTTTAGAAAAAATATATAAATGTTATCCAAAAGGAGACTGACGACAACTACAGTGACGTGGTGACAGTGAAGAGCACTACAACATAGTGTCCCACCACAAGTAGACTGAGGGTAACCTGTATACATTTTTTGTTTAGTATGGGGGGAACTCTATTCAAGAGGAGATTGAGGGCAACGCCGGTGAAAAAAGAAAATGCGAAAACCACGTGGCATTGAACGCTGCAGTCACAATGACAACAAGGAGGTACATTTTATCCAAGGGGAGATTAAGGGCAGCTGTGGCAGAGGAGGGGAATTTGGCAGCACAGAAACAGGGTGAGCTTAGGTTAGCAGAACAAGGTTGTACCTGTACTTTTTTCGAAAAAATATATAAATGTTATCCAAAAAGAGACTGAGGGCAACTACAGTGACGTGGAGAGAGTGAAGAGCACTACAACACGGTGTCCCAGCACTAGTAGATTGAGGGTAACCTGTATAAAAAAAATTTAGGAATGGGGGGGATTGTATTCAAGAGGAGATTGAGGGCAGTAATGGCAAAGTGGAGATGGTGGAGTAGAACAGTGCCCTGCAACTGGATGAGCTAACATTGATGTTCATCTTTACTGAAGGGAGACATTTTATTTAAGAAGAGACTGAGGGCAATTTGGCAGTATAATCCTACACTGTAACAAGGTCAGCTAACGGTAGCAAAATAAAGGGTAAACCGTAGTTTCTTTTTTTAAATTAAAGAAACACATTTTATCCAAGACGAGATTCAGGGCAGCTACGGCAATTTTGAAACAGTGATGAGCACTACAACAGGTTGTGTTAATGTTAGCAGATTAGTGGGTAACATGTTTTTATTTTTATTTACTAAAAATATGAATTTTATCCAAGGGGAGACTGAGGGCAGCTACGACCAAGTAAAGACAGCGATGAGCACTACAACAAGGTGTGCTAATGTTGGCAGAATAATGGGTTACCTGTATTTTTTCCTTAAAAATGGGGGATATTATATCCAAGAGGAGATTGAGGGCAGTGAGGGCAAAGTGGAGACTGTGAAGTGGAACAATGCACTAACAATAAATGAGCAAGGGCAACCTGCGCATTCTTCTTTACTAAAGGGATTGTTTTATTAGAAAGGAAACTGGAGGGCAGCTACAGCAAAGTGGAGACTGTGGAGGTCCAGCAACAGGTTGTCTTAGTAGAATGAGGGTATCCTCTACACTCTTCTTTACAAAAGGGACACATTTATTGTCAGGTTCAAACACTGATGACATCTATTAAACAAGACAAGAGGCAAATAATTAAACAGAGACAGAATTCAATTTGGACTCAATTGAGGAGAAACGCCTGGACACACTGTACTCTTGTACAGTCTCCAACACGCTCTGACGAAAAAAGGTTTACGTCTCCTCCTTTATTTGGACACTCCCTGTTTACACAACATCTGCTTCCAAAAGAATGGGGAGTATGTAAACAGTCATTGTTTTCGGTCACATTAACACAAAAGAAAAAGATGCCTCTGGCTTGGGCTAGTCCTGGATTCAGCTTGAGCAGGTATTCGGTGACAATAGATAACCCCCTCCCATCTCCTCCCATCGTACACAATGGAATTTTCCAAGCCTTTGCTTGGTGCAACAAAGACAGCCTCTTGTCTGTTCATTGGGAACTCAGAGAACGGAAAGTTTTTTGATAATTTGCATAACATTTTTATGACATGTATCCGAGAGGAGACTGAGGGCAGCTGCAGCAAAGTGTAGACTGTGGCGTATGGGGGGCGGAAAGAGGCAGGCTGTTCAAAAGGAGACCACTTTTATCCCTTAGGAGACAGGGCAGAAAGTAAAATAGGGCGCTACAGCAAAGGTGAGACTGTGGAGTATGATATTGCAGCATCGAGCGTACAGTAACAGTAACAGTAACGTTACCATGTGTGATAGTCGTAACTAGAAAGAAAATATCAACAGTAATTTAGCTTTATGAAACTACTTTTTAATTTAAAAAAAGTGTGTAAAAAATATGAGTACAAAATAAACAACATTTTTCCTTGTTTTAAGTCACTGTAGTAAATGTCTTCAGTTGTTAAAAAATGTGTTGTTAACAGCAGTCATGTTCTACCGCTCAACCAAGCAAAGTGCTAAAAACCCATCGGCACTAAACGCTAACAAATAACAACAATTGTGGCGAACGAGCCTCTCTTGTATCTACAAAGGCGATATTTTATCCAAAAGGAGACTGGGGGAAACTGCACCAGGGTGGAGACTGCGGGGTGCAACACTGTTTATTTTTGTCACTTTTTACCTGCTTTTCCCAATAGAAATAGCTCAATGACCAGTGAAGCTGCATCAGTGATCTGCCAACTGTCAAATAGCATTTATCTTATTTCCCCCATTCTCACACAGTCTGGAGGTATGCGCTCTACCAAGTGACATCATGCTCATTAGAGCATTGTAAAACATCAACTCTAATGGTGTAAGACTCCTAAAGGTCAAAGCCAACAATGTGATTCTTACCTGACAGGAAGTACATGGTTGAAAGCGCACAACGCTTAAATAGGCCTCATGATACTTGTCTCCTAATGTTTGGTTCCAACGATAGAAATAACGTGATTGTGTTGTATTTACTGAGTATGTTTATTGGAAGCAAGCAATCATTTTAGAGAGGTTGTTATTTGTTATATACTCTAAAATATAATAGAACAAAATATAATATGATACAATATAATATATTGTTTAATATAATATAATATATTATAATACAAAATATAACATTAGACAATATGTTATAATATTTTAAATGTATGATATATTATATTATGATATAATACAACACAATATAATATAATAAATTATAATAATGATTGATATAATATGATATATCCATCCATCCATCCATTTTCTACCGCTTGTCCCTTTCGGGGTATAATATCATATATTATGATATAATATTATACAATATAATATAATATGATATTTAATATAATATAAAATAAGATATTATAAAATTATTTAATATATGATATATTATAATACAATATAATATAAATTATTATATTATTTAATATAATGTGATGTATTATAATATAATATAATATAATACAATATAATATAATATAATATATAATAAAAAAATATATATCATCATATTATTTAGTATAATATTATATGATAGTGTTATAGTATATGATATATTATAATCAGATATAATATAATATATTATAATATAATTTTATATATTACAAGATATTATAATACAATATAATAAAATATATTATAATGTAATATAATATAATACAATAAAATATAATATATAATTAATATGTTATGATATAATATATAATAACATGATGTAATATATTATAATACAATTTTATATATGATATAATACAATATAATATAAAATGATATATTATAAAGTAATATAATATAATTCAAGATAATATGATAAAAGATTATTTAAAATAATATAATATGATACAACTGGTAAAGAAAACTCGTATGTAACAACTTAAACGCTTCAAAAAAAGATAAATATAATCTTAAAACAGCTGTACGCACGCACAACACTTAGGACCTTTAGTAGCAAAGAAATCAAACAATGTAATAATATGATCCTGTTTAAGAGGCTGTTCAAACTAAAACCGTTCTCAAAAAGCTAGGAAGAAGAATTTGGATAAACGTCTTGAACGTTATACAAAATAAGATAATATTATTAATCTCATTATATGAATCATAACTGACTAAACTGTTTATCTAAACCTTGGTGATCCCCAAATGTGGGGAATGTTATATGACCCACGGACCAAAAAGGGTTACAGCCAAAAAAAAAGTCTTAAAAGTAAGTCATATATATTAATATTCTGTTTTACTTTCAGCACTTCAATCTTTAGATCAACTTCAGATCTGTCTGTCAATTTTTTTTAGTTTATATTTATTTGTTTTAAGCCCTTTTTGTGAAAGAAAACTGTTTTTTTGTGGTAAAAAAAAACCAAACTATGCAATATTTTTGCAGGCACGCACAATATTTTTGTAACCGTATCCACAAAATTCTTGGGTCAAAACCAACTCACCAACACCGTTTCCATTACATTTAAGTAGTTGGCAGATTCAAAGCTACTATGCATCTATTATGAATATATGGAACTCTATGATACTCTGGCGGTATCTAGTGGTTGAGGGGTCGAACTACACCTCTAATCGGATTAGCAAGTATTTCAAAGGGAAATGCTTGGATTCATTTGGTTTTCATGGAAATATAATGATCAATTAACAGGGTTAGAGTATATTGAAACATGGGCACTATAAAAGGAAGTCAATGGGGGACAAAAGGGTCCCAGGGAACTCCAATGCATACTCCCTCAGTAGCTCCTGCTAAAAATGGCTTAGCAAAGAACGGACATTCCAAATTTTGAGATGAATTCCTTTACAACTCCTCTGGCAATATTTAATCCCGCTAACCTTTAAAGTGAACATTATGTTAAATTATGTCATCTTCAAAGGCAATAAAACCACCCACAAAGGTCCCAGGTCTCCCCAAGTGTTAAAGCAGCATTAAGTCAAATTACACTAAGTCAAATTTCAACCTTCATAAAATATTTTCATAACTTTTGGGATGATACATTGACTTACAACTAGTTGAATGGCATCTCTGGCATGGCCTGAAGGGGTCTGTATTGCTTTTACTGGCACTTAGTGACTTTGAGGAGGGTGGCAGGAACCCTGACACGCAAAGAACTACAAATGTGTTTCAAAAAGGAGATTGCGCTTCTCAATGTGATTCAAGATGGAGTGCCAAACCCAAAAAAAAGTAATCCAGTAAATGTTTCAAAAATGTTTGAAAAGGTAGCACATCCCAAAATTAAGACTAGTAGGACAAAATACTCACATTTCACTTGATTTATTGCTCACATCAAAAAAGAGGAACGCTTACGCGTTTCGGCACGTGGCCTTCGTCAGAGCGTTTAAGAGTACATACAATTTCAGTGTCAATTTATACATACATTACACAACAGTGTTTTGCAGAAGCTCCACCTGAAAATTGGTCCCAGCATCAGCAAGGAAGAAGACATGTGATTGGTTCCCCAGTAATTGGATCCAATTCCCAGTTGTGAACTCTGAGTGTGTGTGTATGTATAAATTGACACTGAAATTGTATGTACTCTTAAACGCTCTGACGAAGGCCACGTGCCGAAACGCGTAAGCGTTCCTCTTTTTTGATGTGAGCAATAAATCAAGTGAAATGTGAGTATTTTGTCCTACTAGTCTTAATTTTGGGATGTGCTACCTTTTCAAACATTTTTGAAACATTTACTGAACTACAAATGTGCTCCCCCCTTTCGTCATTCGTTAAAAATACGGAAGACGATGTGAATGCCTGCGTGCCGCCAGAAAACTAACCGAAGAAGGAGAACGCCTACATGCAATTATCATGGCCGAAGCTCCAAAACGACCAAAGAAACGAAAAGTTTTCTCCGAAGAGACAAAAAGAGAAAAACGGAGCCGACCCAGTCAGGATCAACATTGCCTTTCACATGTGGCGTGAGCTCAAAGACGACGTATTCTGGATTGATTCTGCTTTGGCTCTGTTCCTGCTGGACTAGTAAGTAACTTTCAATGCTCAAATCAAAATACTAATGCTGTCATGATCCGTGGTCCGGATCATGTTTTGTTTAGTTATGTTCTGTTAGTTTTGGACTTCTTTAGTTCCCGTTTAGGCTTCCTTGTTTGCTTTTGTCACCATGGCAACTTAGTGTGTTCACCTGTCTCTGATTAGTGCTCACCTGCTTCCCGAGCACTAATCAGAGGCATTATTTAAGTTGCCTTTGCCAGGCAGTCGGCCTGGCTTCACTGATTATGTCACACTGTTTGGTCACGCCTGTACCAAGTAAGTTTCTTGTTCCATGCCCTAGCTTCTGTTTAGTCTTAGCTTCACGTGTTTTAGGCACGCCTTTCTTTTTGTTGTGTTGTTTGTGTTTTTGGTAGTTGAGTGATTTATGTTAATAAATCCCATCCTACCTTTACGCCTTCGTCCGGAGCCGTCTTTTTGCACTGAAAGAACAAACCGCAGCAAGCTGCAGCCCCCACGTGACAGAATGAAGCCAGCAGTCAGTTCTTTCGCATTTTGACAGCCAGGAGATGGAGACGTGCCGCCGAAGACGCAAGCCAGCCAGAAAGGCTTCGTTTCGCCGCCAAGACGCGTCGTTCCCCCAAACTCCTCCTCCGGAACACAGCACACCTCATGCAGCCCAGTCTTCCTCGCCGCCATTGTTTGGTAATCCCATATCTCATTTTGCCAAACAATTTTTAGATTGGGCTGCAACCCAAATGAACTCTGACAACAACTTAACTACATCCATTTTGAATGACGTCACCCCGCCCACTTCCGAGGACGTCACTGAAACGGCGCGCGGCGATGACATCATTCCGCCGGCGTCTTCAAGGTAAGACACTGATCAGGATTTTCTTTTTTTTCCATCTGTCTCCCTTGGTCAGCCACCTCCTAAAGACTTTTTTCCTAAAATAAAGTACCATCAGGACACTTTTTCTAAAAATAGATTCTGTCAACTTCAATCACCTCCGCCCCCAGTGACTTTGACTCTGCCCCTAAGGACTCTAGCCCCGCCCACGTCAAGGACTTTTTCCCGCTGGCCTCCCACACAATCTCAGGTGGGGGGGTGAAAAAAGATTTTCTGGACAATTTAAAGGGGAGGATTCTGCCCCCCTCCTGACCTCCCGCCACCCGCCCTTAAAGACTGTTCCAGACCGCAAGGAGCGCGTCTGGTATCCGCCCCTTGAGGGGGGGGCTGGGGCCGGGAGCTGTGCTGGTGGGGCTGCTCAGCTGCGCCCAGCCAAGCAACAACCTCCATCCCGGCCGCCACCACCAGTCTTTCGGCCTGCCGAGCCGCAACCTCCAGCCCGTCCTCCACCACCAGTCCGTCGGCATGCCAAGCCGCAGCCCCCAGCTAGACCGCCTCCGCCAAGCTCATGGCTAACCTCAGCCCCGGTGGGCTTGCAGACGCCAAGAACATCTCCGGTGGGCTTGCAAACGCCACCATCTCCAGCTCCTGTTCCTGCACCACGCCAGACACCGGTACCTGCACCACGCCAGACACCGGTACCTGCACCACGCAAGACACCGGTACCTGCACCACGCAAGACACCGGTACCTGCACCACGCCAGACACCGATACCTGCTCCTCGCCAGACACCGGTACCTGCTCCTCGCCAGACACCGGTACCTGCACCTCGCCAGACACCGGTACCTGCACCACGCCAAGCTTCGCCGCCTGTACCTGCACCACGCCAAGCTTCGCCGCCTGTACCTGCTACCACGCCTGACTCGCCGCCTGTACCTGCTACCACGCCTGTCTCGCCGCCTGTACCTGCTACCACGCCTGACTCGTCCGCTGCGGCGTCCAAGCCTGCCATGACGGCGCCGACGCGCCCACCTCCCCGTCGACCACGGATGTGGCCGCTCCCTGGTCGTCCGCCTCGCCGAGTGCGCCCACCTCCCCGTCGGCCACGAATGTGGCCATTCCCTGGTCGCCCGCCTCGCCTGCTGCAGCGGCGTTCCAGTCGCCGCCGCCACTTGACTTGTCCTCGGGGGATTCGGGGACACTCGGTCTGGCGACCCACCACCATGTCCCCCTCCCGCCCTCCCATGACTCTCGATTCTGCCTTG
Source organism: Entelurus aequoreus (assembly GCF_033978785.1). Lineage (NCBI taxonomy): Eukaryota > Metazoa > Chordata > Actinopteri > Syngnathiformes > Syngnathidae > Entelurus > Entelurus aequoreus. Next base: position 74,138,844 of record NC_084733.1, on the reverse strand, counting down.
TTTTTGTTTTGGTGTTTTAGACATCTGGAATTTGTCTTTTAAGGGGGGGGGGGGGGGGGGCTCTGTCATGATCCGTGGTCCGGATCATGTTTTGTTTAGTTATGTTCTGTTAGTTTTGGACTTCTTTAGTTCCCGTTTAGGCTTCCTTGTTTGCTTTTGTCACCATGGCAACTTAGTGTGTTCACCTGTCTCTGATTAGTGCTCACCTGCTTCCCGAGCACTAATCAGAGGCATTATTTAAGTTGCCTTTGCCAGGCAGTCGGCCTGGCTTCACTGATTATGTCACACTGTTTGGTCACGCCTGTACCAAGTAAGTTTCTTGTTCCATGCCCTAGCTTCTGTTTAGTCTTAGCTTCACGTGTTTTAGGCACGCCTTTCTTTTTGTTGGGTTTTTTGTGTTTTTGGTAGTTGTGTGATTTATGTTAATAAATCCCATCCTACCTTTACGCCTTCGTCCGGAGCCGTCTTTTTGCACTGAAAGAACAAACCGCAGCAAGCTGCAGCCCCCACGTGACAAATGCTAATGTTAGCTATCGGATAATTTTCGGGGTAGCAATAAATAGCCACTAGGGTGATAGCTCGCAGTTCCACACTACTTTCTTCGAAAAAAACCTCTTCTTTGCTTTGGACCCGCATCTGCCCCGGTACATTCTTGGCAGTAGCGTCATGTTTGTAGCGCAATCCAAGATTGTTTTTGATAGCGTCTTCTATTTAACGTCAGCATAGCCATTAGAGACGTAATATTTGTGGCAATATTACAGCGGACATCGTGTCAGTGGTCTTCCTTCTGGCAAAACACTACCGCTTTGGTCTACCGGCGCCGCCAAAATCAACCCAAAAGTACTTAAGTGGGGCTTTAAAGGAACTGTTGTATTTCGGATTCGTTGATTTAAATTGTGTTACAAAACGAGAACAGGAAGTGAACATATGTGTTAACAATTGCTGTGAATTGAAAAACAGGTTAAGATTAAATAAGTTGTGCTTCTTCGTGTTGCAAGGGGAAATTATGATATGTTAAAATATGTGATGTCAGTATCATATTGTAACTGTATACTGTAACTTAAGTGTAAAGGAAACTCTTAGAGCACCATGGTCATATTGTACAGTACAGTACAGTACAGTACAGTACAGTGGAGCCTCAATGTACAAACTTAGTTGGTTCTTGAACAGGGTTCATAAATAGAAAACATTGTATATTAAAGTAAATGTCTCGATAAAAAACAATGCAAATATGAATAATCGGTCTCAGCCTTGACAAAAGTGCATATTCAAGTGAAGGTTTTTTGATGTTGAACACAAAATAAAGTGCTTTACATCGCTGTATGGATCAACTTTGTTTTGAATAAAGCCAAAACCAAAGCTAGATAAAACAGTGTAATGACCCGTCGCCCGGATCATGTTTTGTTTTAGTTTAAGACTCTCTTAGTTCTGTTTCAGCACCCCTGGGTTTGTGTTTCTTGGTTGCCATGGGTGCTGATTATTTTCATCTGCCTCTGAATAGTGTTCAGGACGCTCACCTGCTCCCGGGCACTAATCAGAGAGCTATTTATTCCGGCCTTTCACCACACTCTGTCTGGCTGTTACGTTATTAAATCCGAGTTTCTGATTCCTCTTTCGATGCTAAGCTTTCCCGCTAGCTTTTTCCTTAGCTTGCCGTGTTATCGGCACTTTTGCATTTTGCCTGATTTGTGGATAATAAATCATTGTCCTACTTACTGCCTCCGGAGTTCCGTCTGCATCTTGGGGAAACGATCCGCGCATAACCATGCGACCACCCAACCATAACAACACTGTCCTCATTACTGCCGCCCTGCCGACACGCACACCCCTATCACTAGCCCTGTGGTGCGCTCACAGTGTGAAATCCGAAAACTTCATACATTTAATAACCAGGATGCTACAATGAGTAGGAATAAAACAGAAATCCACTGTACTTAATTGGTTAACCTTCTTGGCATGCAGTGGAAGGGGGGGTGGGGGGAGTTCCTGAATGTTTCAAAACACACATTGCTTGTTCATTGCTTTCTTTGGACCTATATTCGTCATGTCTGTGATCATGTTTTTGTTTGGCCATGTTCTGTTTGGGTTTTGGACTCTTTTTAGTTCCTGTTTATGCACTGTGGTTGTTTTGTTTCCATGACATTTTACTAGTTTCACCTGTTTCACGTTTTGGACTCGCGCACCTGGTGCCAATCATGTCATTGTTATTTAAGCCTGTCAGTTTCTGTTGGTCGTCCTGGCGACATTACTTCTGTTACATCTACTACCCATGCTACCCATGATACTCATGTTTATCATAGTTCATGCTGTTCGTTCTGGTCACAGTAAGTGTTATTTATTTCATGTCCATAGTTTTGCCTTTGTGCTAGTTTTTTGTTTCATAGTCAAGTTTGCATTTCCGCCTTGTGCGCGCTTTTTGTTTGTACCTTTTTATAGTTATTATTAAATCTTGTCCTCACCTTCACGCCATGTCCGCTCCAATTTCTTTGCATCTCGGGAAAACAAACCCCGCCAAAGTTCACGTCTTGACAATATTGAGATAACACAACTAGAAAATTGCTGTAAAAAAGCAAAAAAAAACCACTTAAAAAGCACAAAACAATGAGCAAAGATAGGGGTCCCCAAACGTTTTGACTCGGGGGCCGCTATATATATATATATATATATATATATATACACACACAGTATATATATATATATATATATATATATATATATATATATATATAGATGTATATATACATATATATATGTATATATACATATATACATTGTCTTTATAATCCGTTTTGTCATTTAACATCAATTAACATTGATGTTCATCAACATTTAACATTGTCACGTTATCGATGGGAAAATTCATTTTTAGACAATATGATTTGCCTGAGCGACTAGGAGACACCAAGAGTAACAAGCGGTAGAAAATGGATTATAAAGGAAAGATTTAAAAAAAATAATAATAAAAAAAATAAAAAATAAAAATTTTTTTTTTTACTTGGGACTTCCTGTGGGCCGGATTTTGGATGCTGGGGGGCCGGATCCGGCCCGCGGGCCGTAGTTTGGGGACCCCTCAGCAAAGAGGTCGATCAGTCCGCCCACCAACTAATATTTTTCTTCGGTCAGTGGTATGTAAATCCAAAAGTTTGTAAATGGAGGTTCTACTGTATATTGCAACAGAACCAATGTTGTAATAGCGGTGGGGAGCTAACTGCTTAGCCAGCATTAGCATTAGTCCAACCTCGTATTGATGAAAAGGTGCGTCTAAAGAAATTGTTTTGTCGTCTTCTCCGATGTGATGCTGAATGTTTGTGGCAAGTTGACATTTTTGTGTAGCGTCATGAAAAAAAACAGGAAAAACCGTATCACTGTGACACGATGGGTCCCGTTGTCCCTGATAAAACATGGCCTCTGTCACAGACGCTATGACATTTCCGCAGCCTTTGAACTTTTCGTCTCGGGGAACCGCCGCCGGCCGAGTGCGGTTCGCCGCCGGACGTGGCGGCCGAGCGTCCGCAGCTCGGGAGTTATCGCTGCGTTTTCCTGTCCGGGGGCCGCGCGGTAGTGACCCAGAACACAGACCTCATCTCTCGCCGTGCCCGTCTGTGACATTTAAAGCAGCCAGGCGGGGGAGGGGTGAACAATGAAGACGACAGGTAGGTGAAGACCTGTGAGGAGTGAGCGCTCTTCACCGAGGTTGTGAAAGGTCCTGATGGAGCTACTTGGTGGTATTTGTACTTACTGCCGACGCGAGTTTACTGAAACTGAAATGCCAGCACAACACAAAAAAACATTAATAAAAAATATGCATTTTGGGTTTTTTTGCCCGTCATCCAATAGATTCCCTTTTTTGTATGTTCTAAATTGTGGAAAAAAAATTGCTACCCCAAGGCGGCTAACAAAGCAGGTAATGGCATACTTGCCAACCCTCCCGATTTTCTCGGGAGACTCCTGAATTTCAGTGCCCCTCCCGAAAATCTACCGGGGCAACCATTCTCCCGATTTCCACCCGGTTAACAATTTTGGGGGCGTGCCTTAAAAAGCACTGCCTTTAACGTCCTCTACAATCTGTCGTCAGGTCTGCTTTTCCTCCAATGCATACTTGACCAACAGCCATACAGGTCACACTGAGAGTGGCCGTATAAACAACTTTAACACTGTTACAAATATGCGCCACACTGTGAACCCACACCAAACAAGAATGACAAACACATTTCGGGAGAACATCCGCACCGTAACACAACATAAACACAACAGAACAAATACCCAGAACACCTTGCAGCACTGACTCTTCCAGGATGCTACCACCAAACCCCGCCCACCTTGAGTCCGCCCCCCCCCCACCTCAACCACTGCAATGCCAGCAGCAGTGAATGGGCGCAATGCAAGCAGCCCGTATTATTATTGCTCATACTTCAAACTTTATTATAGTTCCGCACGTTTCTCTTACGTCTAATACGAGACGAACCGGCCAAGGAAGCCCCACATATGTTGTACCGTCGGAAAGGTCTCGCTCATGCCGATGGGGGTACTTTAAGGTAGGAACATTTCGTGTTACCATGGCTAATAAAAAGGGGCCAATTGAATGGGTACGCACCTTTATAATGGCGGATATTTCCAGCATATTGCTCCAACCTGCGAGATGACCTCCTCGTGTAGCTCAGCCATTCTTCCACGCAGCTCGGTGCTTAACGTCTCATTTTGTTCACACACTTTTTTACTTTAAAGGCCCACTGAAACCCACTACTACCGACCACGCAGTCTGATAGTTTATATATCAGTGATGAAATCTTAACATTGCAACACATGCCAATACGGCCGGGTTAGATTAGTAAAGTGCAATTTTAAATTTCCCGCGCAATATCCTGCTGAAAACGTTTCGGTGTGATGACGTTTGCGCGTGACGTCACAGATTGTAGCGGACATTTTGGGACAGCATTGTGGCCAGCTATTAAGTCGTCTGTTTTCATCGCAAAATTCCACAGTATTCTGGACATCTGTGTTCGTGAATCTTTTGCAATTTGTTTAATGAACAATGAAGACAGCAAAGAAGAAAGCTGTAGGTGGGAAGCGGTGTATTAGCGGCCTGCTGCAGCAACACAAACACGTAGCCGGTGTTTCATTGTTTACATTCCCGAAATATGACAGTCAAGCTTTACCATTGGCCTGTGGAGAACTGGGACAACAGAGACTCTTACCAGGAGGACTTTGAGTTGGATACGCGCTACTGTGAGTACGCAGCTGCGGCTTCCAAACATTTCATCGCTTGCCCGTACGTGCGTGCCGCTATGTGCATGTCACGTACCTAACTTTGGGGAAATATATGTGCTGTATGAACTTTGCGGAGGTGAACGGTACTTTGGGCTGTGGGATTGAGTGTGTTGTGCGGGTGTTTGAGTTGTATTGGTGGGTTATATGGACGGGAGGGGGGAGGTGTTTGTTATGCGGGATTAATTTGTGGCATATTAAATATAAGCTTGGTTGTGTTGTGGCTAATAGAGTATATATATGTCTTGTGTTTATTTACTGTTTTAGTCATTCCCAGCTGAATATCAGGTCCCACCCGCCTCTCACAGCATCTTCCCTATCTGAATCGCTTCCATTGCCCTGTAGTCCTTCACCCTCACTTTCCTCATCCACGAATCTTTCATCCTCGCTCAAATTAATGGGGTAATCGTTGCTTTCTCGGTCCGAATCGCTCTCGCTGCCGGTGGCCATGATTGTAAACAATGTGCAGATGTGAGGAGCTCCACAACCTGTGACGTCACGCTACTTCCGGTACAGGCAAGGCTTTTTTTATCAGCGACCAAAAGTTGCGAACTTTATCGTCGATGTTCTCTACTAAATCCTTTCAGCAAAAATATGGCAATATCGCGAAATGATCAAGTAAGACACATAGAATGGATCTGCTATCACCGTTTAAATAAGAAAATCTCATTTCAGTAGGCCTTTAAGCCTGGCTAAAAACAACTGTCAGCGTGTTAACGTTAGCATGCTACCATTAAAGTGCAAGCTTTTTGAGCTAATTTTGTAACCGTTTAAAGCTGATCGGTCAATTCATTGCCCTTTATGCCTGTGTGAGCATTACGCCGGTTTGAACCCTCTCAAGCCTGAACAGCATCTCATATATGTCATCAACTATATCTGGTCTGCTTTGCGACCTGAAATTTTAAAGAAAAATGCATTTGTGTGAAGCTCGCGTCTTCTGCTATTCTCCTGCTCCTCCATGCAAAACAATCCTATTTAGCTACCTCACTCTCCCAGCACGGTAATGTCTATAAAAATGCTATAAGTACACCTCTGCATAATATGTTATCATTAACTTTAAATAAAACGGAAAAGAAAGACACTTAGACCAACTTACGACAAACAATAACTTTACTAACATTATGTTTAGTCTGTAATAGAATAGCTTTAAAGTGCATTCATTTTCCTGAGATTTAAAAAAAAATGTGTGCGTGTCGGAATCAGTGCAAGTGATTCCAGCAGTACAAAGTCAAATAAAAAAGTGTCCTCAATGTGATGTTTTATGTGAGTGATAATTATGAGGGGGAAAAAAGAAGTCCTCAAGGATCCCCCAGGAGGCCCCAGAACCTTGATTAATGAATGCTCATCTAATAATGTCTGTAATGAATCCTGATAGTCGCTTTGCTGCAACCTCCAGAGAGCAGGTCATTAAAAACACCTCCAGGGGTCTGTAATTAGACGCCTAGTTAATATTCAGTGATTACCTAGAGATTAATATAGACCGTAGCTTCCCGTGTCGTTTGCCATCTATAGCACTAGTTGGGAAAAGTTTGCGTGAACCCAATACCCTGTATCGTCTTGTGAGATGACCCCTAATCAATAAATAGAATGACACGGATTGAAATCGTTGTCAATCATTTTCAGGGGTTGAAATGTAGAATTTATACATTTAATTGTTGTCAAAAGTATCGATACTTTTTTGAGTATCGATACTGAAACATTTTATCCGGATACGATAATCATTTGCAAAAGTACAAATATTTTTTTGCACTACCTCAGATAACTTATCTTAGTTGCAATTTATATTTTTTTTTTTATCATGGTCATTGTTAGTTATTCTGTTTTATTTATTATTATTGTCATCATATTATTAATCGTGGTTCTCTTAACTGTTGTGATAGAGGTTATTTATTTTAGTTTTTATTTAGTTTTCTTATCAAAAAAATAATTCTATAAAATTATCGGGTCTTTTCTTTTCTTTTTTTTATTCCTGTGGTATCAAAAATGGTATTAAGTTGAACCTTTTTGTATGGTGACAACCCGAGTTCTCTCTACTTGCTGTCAATCAAAATCACCAAAAACATACCAAATCTATATTTCAAAATTGCTTTTTTCCACAAAGCAAACTAAACACATTTAGAGGACAATGTAGCATTTGTGGAATCATTTTGCTGTTGACAAAACCTTTTTTTTTTTTTCTTAAAGGAAGAAAATAATGATGTAGTCTTACACCGGTTCTGTAGGTAAAAGTAATGCACCTTAGAGAGTGATTATATATACTGTATATATACATATATATATATACATATATATATATATATATATATATATATATATATATATATATATATATATATATATATATATATATATATATATATATATATGTATATATATATACATATATATATATATATATATATATATATATATATATATATATATATATACACATATATACATACATATATATATGTAGTCGTAGTCAAAATAAACCACATAACTTTCCTCCAGAAGGTTTTATCTTTGTCCATGTGATGTCAAATGAAATACCCAGCAATATGTTTGGAGGAGAAAAGGTGAGGCCTTTAATCCCAGGAACACCACTCCTACCGTCAAGCATGGTAGTGGTAGTATTATGCTCTGGGCCTTTTTTGCTGCCAATGCTTTACAGAGAGTAAATGGGACAATGAAAAAGGAGGATTACCTCCAAATTCTTCTGGACGACCTAAAATCATCAGCCCGGAGGTTGGGTCTTGGGCGCAGTTGGGTGTTCCAACAGGACAATGACCCCAAACACACGTCAAAAGTGGTAAAGGAATGGCTAAATCAGGCTAGAATTAAGGTTTTAGAATGGCCTTCCCAAAGTCCTGACTTATACGTGTGGACAATGCTGAAGAAACAAGTCAATGTCAGAAAAAGTGTATGTAAACGTTTGACCACCATATATATATATATATATATATATACACACGTGTATATATATATATATATATATATATATACACGTGTATATATATATATATATATATATATATATATATATATATATATATATATATATATATATATATATATATATATATATATATATATATATATATATATATATATATGTATGGACACATTGACATAATTACCCAAATATTGACGTATTTATCTATTTGTTGTAATATTTAATTAATTGAATGATTACAATTATTAATGTTAGGATCCGCGGCTCGGATCACAGTTTGTTTACTTTTTAGTGTCACGTGTGTTTTCAGCACCTTGTTTTTGTTTCTGTTGCCATGACGGCAGATTGTGCTCACCTGCCTCTGGTTAGCGTTCGGGACGCGCACCTGTTGCCCGAGCGCTAATCAGAGGGCTATTTAGTCTTTGCCCGGGCCTCACTCGGCCTGGCTTGCTAGTTTGCTTTTATACAACAGCTAACGACTTCTTCGATTCCTGCTAGCTTTCATGCTATATTATTTTGCTTGCTATCTCCCATGCTAGTCCCTTTGTTTTTGTCTTTTGTGCTATGTACACGTCTTTGTTTTTTCCCTGCTATGATTTATTTGCTTAAATAAATAATTTTCCTACCTGCACGCTGTGTCCGAAGCCGTCTGCATTCCTGGGAGAACAACCTCGCACCACGATGCGACCACGTCGCTACAGTAGCAAGCCAGCAAGAAAAAGTTCTTCCGCAACGGACTCCGAGGAGCTGGACGAAGGTACGTGGGAGGTGTTGCGAGCGATGGAAGCAGAGACGCTTCGCTATTCGACGGAGGAGAGGTCGAATCTCATGTGGGGAGCTGGAGGCTCTCTTATCCCCATCGACTCCCTCTGGTCGGAAGACATCGCCGCTACACCGCAGTACCGGGCGCGCCGGCAAAGACGGAAGCCGGCCAGAAGGTCTTTCCCTCGCCGTCAAGACGCGCCGCTCCCGCAAGCTCCTCCCCCGGACCGAAGCAAGCTACAAGCTGCCCAAGCTTCCCCTCAGATGTTTGGCAACCCTATCGACCACTTTGCCAAACATTTCTCCGACTGGGCTGTCAGTCACCTGGACAGCAGCGATAATGACGTCATTCCGTTGACGCCCCCTAATGACGCGCTTTCTGAAGACGTGCCCCCGTCCTTTTCTGATGACGTCACAATTCAAGATTATTTTTGTCCATCTTCTACTCCTTTTTGTCAGCCACTTCCTAAGGACTTTAATTCTAAAATAAAACATTATCAGGACATTTTTTTACAAACCCGCTCACCAGGTTTGTCAATGTCCTCCAGGACTCAATCTCCACCCCCAGTGACTATTGCTCCGCCCACTGCGCAGAATTTTTTTCCCTGTGTTTCCACCCAATCTCAAGTGGGGTGTGAGAATGGACATTTTGGACATTTTAAAGGGGAAGAGTATACCCCCCTCCTGACCTCCCTCCACCCACCCTTGAAGACGGTTCCAAACCGCAAGGAGCGCGTCTGGTATCCGCTTCTTGAGGGGGGGGGGCTAGTGCTGGGAGCTGTGCTAGTGGGGTGGCACAACTACGCTCAGCCAAGCCACAACCTCCTGCCCGGCCACCGCCACCAGTTTTTCTGCGTGCTAAGCCGCAACCTCCTGCTCGGCCACCGCCACCAGTCCGTCTGCGTGCTAAACCGCAACCACCTGCCCGGCCGCCACCACCGGTTTTTCGGCCTGCTAAGCCGCAACCGCCAGCTAGGCCACCTGCACCTAAGCTAGCGCCAAGTCTAAGGCTAGCACCAGCTCCACCACAGGTTCCAGTACCTGTACCTCGGCTGGTTCCCACACCAGTACCTGCACCTCGGCTGGTTCCCACACCAGCACCTGCACCTCGGCTGGTTCCCACACCAGCACCTGCACCTCGGCTGGTTCCCGCACCAGCACCTGCACCTCGGCTGGTTCCCGCACCAGCACCTGCACCTCGGCTGGTTCCCGCACCAGCACCTGCACCTCGGCTGGTTCCCCTCACCAGCACCTGCTCCTCGGCTGGTTCTCGCACCAGCACCTGCTCCTCGGCTGGTTCTCGCACCAGCACCAACTCCTCGGCTGGTTCTCGCACCAGCACCAACTCCTCGGCTGGTTCTCGCACCAGCACCAACTCCTCGGCTGGTTCTCGCACCAGCACCAACTCCTCGGCTGGTTCTCGCACCAGCACCAACTCCTCGGCTGGTTCTCGCACCAGCACCGCCTCCTGCTTCGGCTGCCACGACAGCGACTCCGGCTGCCACGACAGCGACTCCGGCTGCCACGACAGCGACTCCGGCTGCCATGACAGCGACTCCGGCTGCCACGGCAACGACGACGACGCCGCCTCCTGCTTCCACGGCGACGGCGACTCTTCCTGCTGCCACGGCGACATCTGCTCTCTCCTCGTCTCCGGTGGGCCTTCCCAGGGCGCCGCCACCTTCCTCGCCCTAATCGTCGTCTCTGCGACCTCGAGTGGTCCGGCTGTGCAAGCGGAAAGCAGGTCCCCGCATGCAGCCCTCGAGGTCAGTGAAGGGACGCCAGTGGCGCAAACAGCAGCGACACCCAAGACTTTGTTGCAGGACTCAGAGGCTGCTGAACTTCTGGCGCCACTCACGCCCACCTTCTCTTGATGTATTTATCTCTCTGTTTAATTATTTGATTAAATAAATATATTATATATATCAAAATAACATCAAAGTAATAATCCAAATATTGATGTATTTATCTATTTGTTTAATTGTTTATTTAAATAGTTTATGAAATATTAAAGGACACAAAGTAATTATCAAATATTGATGTATTTATCTATTTATTTAATTAAATAAATAATTATGATTCTTAAAGGACACATTGGGGTAATTATCAAAATATTGATGGATGTATTTATTTCTTTATTTATTTATTATGGCCTGCTGCAATGCCAGCGCCCATTCACTGCTGCTTAGCAGCATACATTTAGAGGTTATCAATGATATTGTTATAAATCCTAAAGCAATAAACGGTTGTGGGCCGCACTGTCAGGAAGTGGTGGTGACGAACCCCAAGATGCAGAGATGGCAGGCTTGATGCAGGAAAACATGATTTAATGTACAAAATAATAAAAATCACAAACCAGGAACAGCCAAATTGGAAACAGGAACCAGCAAACAGGAAAACTGGAAACAGCTAACAGGACACAGCATACAGCTACGACAATACTCCAGCACTGACTGGAGGGCAAAGCAGGTTTAAATAGCAGCCGGCTGATTGACACCAGGTGTGGCCAGGTGCCAATCAGCCGCAGCTGAGGGGAAACAGCGCTCAGGGAGAAAAGCAGGAAACAACCAAAATAAGAGCGCTGACAGGAAATAAAGACAAACAGAGGAAAAACCAAAACCTAACTAAACTGACAGTGACAAACTTGACACGCACGGTGGATAAGTGGTTGATATGAAATCCAGGGTTCGGACATGCATGTTGGGTAATTGGAGACTACATGGGTGAGAATTCCAGGATGCCTTCTAAAAGTCATCTGAGACTGGCGCCAACCTGTCGCCATTTTGTTTGTGGATAAATGGATGTTGACGCTCCTGTGTTAGCTTCAGCGCTAGCATGAGGCAGGACTATAAATGTCTCATCTGTCCTCATCTCCTCCCCCCTCCCTCCATCCATGCCATTCCCATCATCAAGTGTGCATAAGCCAAGACCGCCCTGCTCATTGCGCCATCCATCTTTTAACTTCTTCAAAGTTGTCTCTGGGCGAGCGCACTGCCGTCTTGACTGCAGGCGGGCCCGCTGACCCACATATTCGCCGTCGCCATCTTTATTCACTTTTCTCTTTCCATTTGCCTCCGCCTCGCTCCTCATTTCCTCGCCGCCATCCCATGGCTCATCCATCACCGGCGCAGCGGACACCGGCCTGCCCAATCTCTTCTACTGCCCCCCCCCCCCAGTGATTTACAGAGTCATGGAGAAATGTAGCTTAGTTAGCGTTAGTGTCCTGGATTTTGTGTGGGGAAAATGTTTTGTTTACATTTGCAGTACGATGACTGAACTTATTTTTACACTTGCATGACCGTTTAGAGCAGGGGTGTCAAACTCCTTTTAGATGGGGGGGCCACATGGAGAAAAATCTACTCCCAAGTGGGCCGGACTGGTAAAATCACGGCACGATAACTTAAAAACAAAGACAACTTCGGATCTTTGTTTAAAAATAGAACAAGCACATTCGGAAAATGTACAAATCATATTGTTGTTGGGTTTTTCTTTTTTACACGTACATGTTGCGGTCAATAGTATTATACCTTTATTTGTCGTTATTTATACGTTCTGAATAAATGATGTGATAATGTTCATCAGTAGGGTTGGGTATCGAGTATCGAGTATCGATTGGAACCGGGACTAACTTTCCGATTCTCCCGGAATCGTTCAAAAGTTTAAATTTCGATTCCTAGTTTCGATACCAGTCCGCCGACCGGAGGAAGAAGCCGCTGAACACCAACGAAGAAGCGGCCACCGCCGGAAGTGTTAGCATAGCCGAGCGAGTCAGTCAAGCTCAAGCATGGATAGCGGGCGTCGGCGGTCGAAAGTGTGGCTTTACTTTACAAAAAAAAATGAAATAACCGCGAAATAACAGAGCTCCATGTCCATCAAGAAACGAGTGGAGAGAGAGCTGCAGATGTACCAGGACGTTCCACCGATACTTATGTCTGACGACCCTGCTGTGCATGGTGGTGGAACCAACAAAAGACTTATCCTTTGCTGTCAGATCTCGCTTTCTCCTATTTATGCGTTCAAGCTTCTTCCACACCCAGCGAACGTGTATTTTCCACAGCAGGAGACACTATCTGTCCAGAACGCTCATGCATCCTGCCTGAGAAGGCGGATATGGTCATTTTCCTAAACAAGAACTGTCTCTGATTTTATACTGTACCTGCTGCTAATCTGGACTGGGTTTTGCAAGTTGTTTCTTATTGTTTATTTGCTTTTCTGCACCAGGTTAGCCCATCAGTGGGAGCACGGTAACATGTTTAAGTACCTGCAGCATCATACACTTGTGTGTGTAAATGTGTTTTCATGAGGTTTCCTGCAGCATCATACACTTGTGTGTGTAAATGTGTTCTCATGAGGTTTCCTGCAGCATCATACACTTATGTGTAAAGGTGTTTTCATGAGGTTTCCTGCAGCATCATACACTTGTGTGTGTAAATGTGTTCTCATGAGGTTTCCTGCAGCATCATACACTTATGTGTAAAGGTGTTTTCATGAGGTTTCCTGCAGCATCATACACTTGTGTGTGTAAATGTGTTCTCATGAGGTTTCCTGTAGCATCATACACTTATGTGTAAAGGTGTTTTCATGAGGTTTCCTGCAGCATCATACACTTGTGTGTGTAAATGTGTTCTCATGAGGTTTCCTGCAGCATCATACACTTATGTGTAAAGGTGTTTTCATGAGGTTTCCTGCAGCATCATACACTTGTGTGTGTAAATGTGTTCTCATGAGGTTTCCTGCAGCATCATACACTTATGTGTAAAGGTGTTTTCATGAGGTTTCCTGCAGCATCATACACTTGTGTGTGTAAATGTGTTCTCATGAGGTTTCCTGCAGCATCATACACTTATGTGTAAAGGTGTTTTCATGAGGTTTCCTGCAGCATCATACACTTGTGTGTGTAAATGTGTTCTCATGAGGTTTCCTGCAGCATCATACACTTATGTGTAAAGGTGTTTTCATGAGGTTTCCTGCAGCATCATACACTTATGTGTAAATGTGTTTTCATGAGGTTTCCTGCAGCATCATACACTTGTGTGTGTAAATGTGTTCTCATGAGGTTTCCTGCAGCATCATACACTTATGTGTAAAGGTGTTTTCATGAGGTTTCCTGCAGCATCATACACTTATGTGTAAATGTGTTTTCATGAGGTTTTCAAAAATAAAGCTCTCTTGAGGAAAGTGTACCCCTGGGAAAATGTATTCATAATTTATAATATTTATATTCAAGTTCATAGATTTGATATTTATATTCTAGTTGAAAACAGCCCTGTGAGGAATTTATAGTAAAGTTCATAAAAAGTTAATAGAATTAAAATTGATGGAGAATGTCAGACTACTTCATACAGAAAGACTGTAGGTTAGCTAGCTCATTTAAAATATCCTAAACTTTTTTTTGACCCTGTCTCTTAAAAGAATCGGAATCGAGAATTGTCAGGAATCGGAATCATTCGAATTCAAACGATACCCAACCCTATTCATCAGTCAACTCATTGGTGTTCATTTTCAATCTATCAAGATAAATTACAGGATGTTATTTATGTAGTTTGATCATTTTACCCGACTGGTGCACTAACTTTATGTTGTTTATTTTGTACATATGTAGCACTAACTACAAGGATACAAAGAATTGCTATATAAATAATGAAGGTAGACGTGGTCTGTTCCGGGGTCAAACTGTCATCATTCATTTGCATTTTAAGTACTGTTTTAACATTTTTAGCTGACATACAAGTGTAAGGAAACGTTTTAAAGTTGACCACAATCAATTCCAGGAGACTGATGAGGCAATTTCTTCCTTAGATAATAATATAAGTAGAAGTGGTCTGTTCCAGGGTCAAACTGTCATCATTTTGTCTCAATTTCAAGTAGTATTTATTTTTTTTACATTTTCATACAAGCGTAAAAATAAGGTTTGAAGCTGACCAAAATCCATTACAGAATATCGTTGATGCAATGTCTTCCATAGACAATAATGAGTAGAAATGGTCTGTTCCAGTGTCAAAGTGTCATCATTTTGCCTCATTTTTTAGTATGTATTCTTATTTTTATTATCACACAAGTGTAAACATAAGTTTTACAGTTGACTACAATTAATTCCAGGAAAATGACGATGCAATTTCTTCCATAGAAAATAATGGAAGTAAAAAGATCTGTTCCAGGGTCAAAGTGTCATCATTTTGTCTGTTTTTAGCAGTATTTTTTATTTTTTTTAAATTATCCCACAAGTTTAAAAATAAGTTTTCCTCGACATATGTACTACCATCATTTGGTTTATTTTGTACATATGTAGCATCATCTACAAACAATTGCTATTGCGACATCCAGTGGACACATTTAGAACAGCAGTTTATTTTGTTCCAAAATTTCAGGTACAGTTTTATACTTAGCAAACTCATTTCGCGGGCCGGATAAAACCTGTTCGCGGGTCTGAACCGGCCCTCGGGCCATACGTTTGACACCTTTGGTTTAGAGTGTCAAAATGCCACTAAAACATTGCCTTTAGGGTAAATAAAGGTGAGTCAATGGCCACAGTTTGACACTGGAACAGATTATTTTGCATTAATTGCATCATCAGCTTCCTGTAAGAGATTGTGATCTATTGTAGAGCTTCTTTTTACACTTGTACGACAGTTCAGAGTGTGCTAATGTGACTTAAAACTAGGTTTTATAATGGACATCATTTGACCCTGGAACAGATTACTTCTTCTCATGTTAAAAAATTGCATCAAAGGTTCTCGGAACAGACTGTGGTTGATTACAGGACTTCTTTTTACACTTGTATAGTCAATCAGAGTGTTACTTAAAACAATGCCTGTACAGTAAATAGAGGCTTCGTGATGGACACAGTTTGACCCTGGAGCAGACCACTTCTCCTTTTATTATTAACAACATCATGATCCTGGAAGGGATTGGGGCCGAATGTAGAACTTCTTTTTACACTTGTTTGACAGCTAAAATTGTTTAAGTATTACTTAAGACGTGAATAAATGATGACAGTTTGACCCTGGAACAGACCATTTCTACTCATTAATTTATATATAAGAAATTATATCAATAATATTCTGTAATGGACTAGGGTCAACTGTAAACCTTATTTTTACACTTGTATGATCATTTAAGAACATTAAAATACTACTTTAAACTGAGACAAATTTGACCCTGGAACAGACCATTTTGACCTGCATTATTACCTATGAAGGAAATTGTATCAACAATATTTTGTAATGGCTATTGTACAACTGTAAAATGTGTTTTTACACTTGCATGACAGCTAAAAATGTTAAAATATGACTTAAAACTGAGACAAAATGATGACAGTTTGACCCTGGAACAGACCATTTCTATTTCCATTATTTCCAATGGAAGAAATTGCAACATCATTATTATGGAATTGATTGTAGTCAACTGTAAAACTTATTTTAACACTTGTATGATATTTAAAAAAAATAAAAATACTACTTAAAACAGACAAAATGGTGACGTTTGACCCAGGAACCGACCATTTCTACTCTCATTATTTTCTATGGAAGAAATTGCTTCAATATATTATTTCTTCAAGACATTTTGTAATAGATTTTGGTCAACTGTGAACCTTATTTTTACCTTCGTATGATAATTTAAAAAAAAAATTTACTACTTAAAACTAAAACTAAACGATAACAGTTTGACCCTGGAACAGACCATTTCTACTTCCATTAGTTTCTATGGAAGAAATTGCATCATCATTCTTCTGGAAATGATTGTAGTCAACTGTAAAACGTATCTTTACACTTGTGTGATAATAAAACAAATAATAATATTACTTAAAACAGACAAAATGATGACACTTTGACCCTGGAACAGACCATTTCTACCCACATTGTTTTCTATTGAAGACTTTGCATCAACGATATTCTGTAATGGATTTGGGTCAAGTGTGAACCTTATTTTTACCTTCATATGATAATTCAAGAACATTAAAATACTACTTTTAATTGAGACAAAATGATGACAGTTTGACCCTGGAACAGACCATTTTGACCTTCTATTACCTGTGGAGGAAATTATATCAACGATATTCTGTGATGGCTATTGTCCAACTGTAAAACTTACTTTTACACTTGTATGACAGCTAAAAATGTTAAATATGACTCAAAACTGAGACAAAATGATGACAGCTTGACCCTGGAACAGACAATTTCTACTTCTATTATTTCCAATGGAAGAAATTGCATCATCATTATCCTGGAATTGATTGTAATCAACTGTAAAACGTATTTTACACATGTATGATAATTTAAAAAAAAATTAAGTACTACTTAAAACTGGGACAAAGTGGTGACAGTTTGACCCTGGAACAAACCATTTCTATTTACATTATTTCCTATGGAAGAAATTGCAACATCATTATCCTGGAATTGATTGTAGTCAACTGCAAAACTTATGTTTACACTTGTATGATAATTAAAAATAAATAAAATACTACTTAAAACAGAAAAAATTATGACACTTTGACCCTGGAACAGACCATTTCTACTCTCGTTATTTTCTATTAAAGAAATTGCTTCAACAATATTTTGTAATGGATTTTGGTCATCTGTGAACCTTATTTTTACCTTTGTATGATCATTAAAAAACTGTATTTTTCGGTAAATTAGATGGAATCTTTAGCTAAAGATTCCATCTAATTTACCAAAAATATGGTCTGATTACAATATTTTTTTTACAGAATTTTACTGTAAAAAACAAACATTGCTTTCAAAAAATTAGATAAATAAATACATTAGATGGAATCTTTAGCTAAAGATTCCATATAATTTACCAAAAATATGGACTGATTACGAGAACATTTGAAAGAGTATATTAATAAGAAGACATAATGAACCTTTATGAGCAAAACACACATTGGTCGTGTTTTTTTTTTTCAACTTACAGTAATATGCTGTAAAGAAAAACTCCCTACATTTTTCATCCATTTTCTACCGCTTGTCCCTTACAGTAAAATTTACTGGTCGTTTTTATAGTGTACAATTTGATGGATAACTTGCTTCGAAATTATAAATTAAGCAGATATTTAAGTATTTATTTGGATTTTGACCCAAAAAGTTAGATAGTATAATATTTGTTGCAATATTGGACACTATTTTTTTCCCCTGTCAAACTAGAAAAAAAAGTAAGACAATAAGAAAGTAAAGAAAGAAAATATAAGGTATTTTATTGACACATATTATTTCCAGGCTTTTGCGGGCCATTTAAAATGATGCGTAGGGCCAGATCTGGCCCGCGGGCCTTGAGTTTGACACCGGTGCTACAGGAGGACTCATAAGCTGCATAGCGATGTTTTCACTGCTGCAAACTGTGAGGCGTCGCTCTATTTCCGCCTGGTGTTTCTTCCCACGGTGGATTAACTCGACAACAGGCAGCAGAGGAGTGATGAATGTTCGATGCTAGCTTTTAAAAATAGCCACCTGCAGCTGTGAGAAAATTCAAATATTAATTCCCTGCGTTAATGCGGCCCACACACACACACACACACGTTTCATAACGACCTTTCATCGCGAAAAAGTGTGTCTGTACAACCCCCTGCCGCTGTTTATTTTATTATATACCTCCTTATTTATTTGTTTCCAAAGCAGATTTGCGGCTGCCAAAGAGCGATGGCCGGGCGCCAGCCGTGTTTGTGATGCGCTGCCAGGGATGGAAGGACGCAGCCGGGGCCCAGCGTGATGCGTCGCCGCGTCACCTCGGTTTATCTCTGCCACGTCGGCCATGATGGATCATTCCGCCGCTATAAACGTCGCGCCAACTGTCTTAACCTAACGCAATTATGCTTTATTTCATTTCCGAGCGCGCTGGTTTTTGAACTCGTGCTGCATTATTTAATATGCAATTGTCCTCTCAGCGACTCTTGCACACTTCGCGTCGCCTCAAATCTATTTGCACATTTCACTGTAAACAACAACAAACCGCCAACGACACCGCTTGCACACACCTTGTTTTGCTTTCCTCCATTTGTATCCGTCAAGTCACGCGCAATATGTAATACAAATAAAGAGAATAAACAAGTAAATAGTGTTAAAATGAAGTATAATAATGTATATTTAATTATGATTACATGTATTGATGCTACAGTAGCTGCAGGGGAATAAATGTGTAACGTACTATTATTTTGAGATGCATTTTTATTATTATTAAGATTTTACAATACTAGGGCCGCACTCAAAAATAATACAAATAATGAAAATACATTTCAAAAATTGCCAGGATTAAGTTATAATCTGAAATTTAAAAAATCAATACTTCCAGATACAATAAAATATGTATACTTGTATTTATATATTTTTAGTAAATATTTATATTTTAGTTCTTTTATTATTACCGTATTTTTCGGACTATAAGTCACAGTTTTTTTCATAGTTTGGCCGGGGTTGCGACTTATACTCAGGAGCGACTTATGTGTGAAATTATTAACACATTACAGTAAAATATCAAATAATATTATTTAGCTCATTCACGTAAGAGACTAGACGTATAAGATTTCATGGGATTTAGCGATTAGGAGTGACAGATTGTTTGGCAAACGTATAGCATGTTCTATGTTATAGTTATTTGAATGACTCTTACCATAATATGTTACGTTAACATACCAGGCACGTTCTCAGTTGGTTATTTATGCGTCATATAACGTACACTTATTCAGCCTGTTGTTCACTATTCTTTATTTATTTTAAATTGCCTTTCAAATGTCTATTCTTGGTGTTGGGTTTTATCAAATAAATTTCCCCCAAAAATTTGACTTATACTCCAGTGCGACTTACGTATATATGTTTTTTTCCTTCTTTATTATGCCTTTTCGGCTGGTGCGACTTATACTCCAGAGCGACTCCGACCGAAAAATACTGTATACTGTATGTGATTTCCTGATTTTTATCTATTTATGTGTATGTAGGGACAGGCACCTAATTCAGTGCTTTTATAGGCACCGACCGAATTTCGTAAAATCAAACGGTGCCATATTCCGATGCATTTGTTGCACGTGACGTCACGTCCGGTTTCAGACTGAACACCGGCTCAGGTAAACAATCTCTCGAGTCAAACTCCCTCTAAGCAATGTTGTAACTTGTAACACCAACAAAGCAAGTATGCTTGGTAGAACACGTTCGAACGCAAAATGCGCTAGCTTGTTGCTAATTAACATTGGAATTGCCATAGACAGCCTACTATTAGCGTTAGCGATTTTTCATGGCTATTTCAACATCTCCAAATTGGGTAGTGAAAACTACGACTGGGGTGTATGTTACAATCAAACAGCTGGTGTGTCATAAGCGCAATGCTTACAGTGTAAGCACTTTGTGGGACGCAACAGTCAGCTTCTTGGGGAAAAAAACGACATCCGAGTTAAACAACATACTACTACCATAGATAACCTGTACAATACTACCATTTAATGTCTTGTAAGTGCAACTGCATTAATAAGACGACACAAATGGAACAATAAAACAAGATATAACAACTGGACAGCATAGTTATCATAATCAGCTCATTTTACACACTCTATTAATGTATATATATACATACAAATATATATATACATACATATATATACATACCAGTGGCGTGCGGTGAGGTTCATGTCTGGTGAGGCACAGACTTCATCACAGTCAGATTTACAAAACATATGAACCCTAAAGAGTATCTTATTCACCATGTGATTGGCAGCAGTTAACGGGTTGTGTTTAAAAGCTCATACCAGCATTCTTCCCTGCTTGGCACTCAGCATCAAGGGTTGGAATTGGGGGTTAAATCACCAAAAAATATTCCCAGGCACGGCGCCGCTGCTGCCCACTGCTCCCCTCACCTCCCAGGGGGTGAACAAGGGGATGGGTCAAATGCAGAGGACACATTTCACCACACCTAGTGTGTGTGTGACAATCATTGGTACTTTACTTTAACTTTACACTTACACACTGTAGCATGCACACAAAAAAGCACATTTAATTAAAAAAAAAACGTTATTATGGTCTTACCTTTACTTATAAGTGCGGGAGCAGTGGTGTTCATGTTGGAAGAGTTGTGAATGAATGAAATATGAAATCCGCGCTGCAGTCTGCAGGTGTACCTAATGTTGTGTGCCTGTTCACGGCTCCTCCGGTGCGCCGCGCGAGCATTGTTGTTTTTGCACTTTTTGGCTTCTTGTTAAGTGCCTTTTTTTGGGTGGATTCGGTCTTGCACGTGGAGGGTTTGGGTGTGGGCTTTGGTTGGTGTGGCCGCGGCGCTCCCGTCGGGGGGTGCATTCTGCGGCGGAGATGCTTGGCACCAGGAGGCGGGGTTATGAGACGAGCCTCCAGTTTTATGATCGCTCAGCACAATAAATACGTTACACACATACAGATGTTGACAAAATACACTGTACATTATATACCTCAGCTAACTAAACTATGGAAATGTATAATATAATTCATATAGCAATACGGTCTCACTGCACAGCAGCTCAGCAGTTAGCCGAGTCATTGCGCACAATCCATGTTGAGGCACAAATCAGTGACGTGCCTCAACTGGCTGCTGATCACCGCACCGTCTCTTCTCAGTATTTGAACGGCAAATGTGAAAATAAAAATAAAAATAATCTAAAACTGGTGAAGTTAAATGGAAAAGTGGTTAGAGTGTCCGCCCTGAGATCGGTAGGTTGGAGTTCAAATCCCAGCCGAGTCATACCAAAGACTATAAAAATGGGACCCATTGCCTCCCTGCTTGGCACTCAGCATCAAGGGTTGGAGTTGGGGGTTAAATCACCAAAATGATTCCCGGGCGCGGCGCCGCTGCTGCCCACTGCTCCCCAAGGGGATGGGTCAAATGCAGAGGACAAATTTCACCACATCTAGTGTGCGTGTGACAATCATTGGTACTTTAATCTTAATTAATCTTAATCTTAAAATAACTTTAGTATAATCACTGGATACATATAACAATTTAATTCATTTTTTTTCTTTTTACTTTTTTTTTTCTTTCCATGATGGCAGGTGAGGCCGTGCCTCCCCTGCCTCTAGTGACGGCACGCCACTGGTACATACATATATATACATACAGACATGTGTGTATGTACATATATATATATATATATATATATATATATATATATATATATATATATATATATATATATATATATATATATATATATACATATATATATATATATATATAAATATATATATATATATATATATATATATATATATATATATATATATATATATATATATATATATATATATATATCCTATATATATATATATATATCCTCTCTGAGCTGCCACCTTACCGTGGTAGAGGAGTTTGCGTGTCCCAATGATCCTAGGAGCTATGTTGTCCGGGGGCTTTATGCCCCCTGGTAGGGTCTCCCAAGACAAACTGGTCCTAGGTGAGGGATCAGACAAAGAGCAGCTCGAAGACCTCAATGAAAAATAAAAACTATGGACCCAGATTTCCCTCGCCCGGACGCGGGTCACCGGGGCCCCCCTCTGGAGCCAGGCCCGGAGGTGGGGCACGATGGCAAGCGCCTGGTGGCCGGGCCTGTCCCCATGGGGCCCGGCCGGGCACAGCCCGAAGAGGCAATGTGGGTTCCCCCTCCAATGGGCTCACCACCCATAGCAGGGGTCATAGAGGTCGGGTGCGATGTGAGCTGGGCGGCAGCCGAAGGCAGGGCACTTGGCGGTCCGATCATCGGCTACAGAAGCTAGCTCTTGGGACGTGGAACGTCACCTCGCTGGGGGGGAAGGAGCCTGAGCTAGTGCGCGAGGTGGAGAAGTTCCGACTAGACATAGTCGGACTCACTTCGACGCACAGCAAGGGCTCTGGAACCAGTTCTCTCGAGAGGG
>NC_084733.1:74048526-74111026 GCF_033978785.1 Entelurus aequoreus | reverse complement strand
AGTGCTGCACACATGATACAAACTGATAAGTCACATTGGGAGACGCTCCACTGCTTCCATGAAGGCTTTTTTTCCTGTCTGCTATAAATGCCTGAGAATAATATTCATGTTCGACATCCAGGAGTCAACTTTTACAATTTATATCGTCATCAAAAGTTTGGAGACACTTTCTCATTCAACTGCATTGTGAAGCATCTCCAAACTTTTGACTTAGGTCCTTCTCGCTGTGAGGCACAGGCGCGAACCACTGTAGCGCTGTGCTGTCCACTTAGACAAGTCAATAGTGCAGTATAACTTAAAAAAATAAGCTGAAACTATATCTAATTTAAATAATTTGGCTTTTTGCCCCCAAATCACTCCTGTGTCCAACAACTTATGCAATATTAGACATTTAAAGTAGACTTCATGTAATATAAACAAAAGTATGAATTCAACGATAGAAATGATCAAAATACCAATATACAATTCTGAATTTCTCAATGAAAACTAGCAATAGAAAATTAATGATAATGATAAAATAATGAATATTTTACATGAATATAAAAAAATGATGTATAAAATAATTTTAAAAAATGTTAATTCAAACATATCAATACAAATAGAAATATAAAATTGGCATTCAAATATTTGCAAAATAAAATAATAAACAAAAACAATATTAACATTAAAGTTCTAAATAAAAAATAGATGTTTCAACAAAAAAAGAACTGCTAAATTATCGGAAACATTTTCAAATATAAAATTATCACCAAAAAAATAGAAAACAAAACAGATAAAAATGATCAACAAAAATATATAAGTACAAATATATAAACAAAAAAGAGAAATATAAAATTACCAAAACAAAGGATATAAAATATCAATTAAAATATGTATTCAAAATAATCAACACAAATAGAGAATATAAAAATAACTAATAAAAAAATATGAACATAAAACAATAAATTGAAAAATAAAATGATCAACACAAAATGTATCAACAAAAATTAGAAGTGTCTAAAAAATAAAAGATAAAAAGATAAAAAATGTCAAAGAAATATATACTCATACAATTATCAATAAAAAATATATAAATATCAACAAAAAGTAGAGATATAACATTTTTCAAAAATGTAAATATGAAATACCAACAAAAATGTAAATACCAAATGATCAATACATATAGAAACTATAAAATAACCAACAAAAAATATGAACATTAAATAATATCAAATTGAAATGTAAAATGATCAACCCTAAACTGAAATAAAAAATGGTCAACATAAAATCAAATGATAGAATTATTATTTTCTTAAATTTAAATATAAAAATATGTATAAAAGAGTGTCAATACAACATACAAATCTACAATTTACACAAAATAGAAGTACAAAACTATCCACAAAAAAATGGAATTTTTTTTTTATAAAAAAGCATCAATAAAACAGAAATATACATATTTTAAACAGAAAATAAAATTACTAACGATATATGAAAAATAACATATTAGTGAAGAAATATAAAAAATATCAATTGCATCACGCCTGTATGGACTGGAAACAGATACTACCTTGACTTATTTTCCACAAGCGCGCCCCAATTTATCGTAGTAATATTAAGTCAATATTGCTTATCAACAATATTTAAAGCGAGACTCTTGCGGAGGTCAAGGGTCACACAAGTAAATCAGGCGTGGCTTTGAGTTTGCCTTTTTTCCAGGTGACAAAATGTGAACATTTTCACATTTAGAGCTTCGTTTTACGGCAGGGCAACACCACTCCGGTCTAGAGCGTTGTTTGCGGCGGCCATGTTGACGCGGCGGTAGAATGGAAAAGGAGTAGGCGGGGCTTAATCAGATTAGGCCATGTGACACCTGCGCCGATCCACATGATACATTGCGGATACGCTGTAATTCACTTTGTTTCCTTGTATTATTTAGTCCCCGTCTGTCGTGTTTGTGTTCTGGAGGGATAACAAAACAAAACAGCCCTCAGCACTAGAGACCCCCCAGCACGAGAATAAGAAAAATGGCAGAAAGAAGCAAAAAGCTGTGCTGAGTGACAGTGAAGTGATGTGGGCTGGCAGTCTGAGAACGCCTCAGCAGGGTTTCCCCACTGTATTTGTACAAGTATTTGTACTCTCAGCTTCTTTTCCTATGTCATTTTATGCGTGTTTCTAACTTGCCATTGTAGCACTTTGAGATCTTTTTTTAATGTAAATGTATTTATAAATAGAATTAATTATTATTATTATTATTGTAGTTCATTACAACACACAAATACATTATTTGGTCACACTTGCAGTCTTTTGTTGCTAGGCAGATTTTTGAAGCAGAGTCAAGACACACCAAACTTCCACACCTGTAAATCCATCCATCCATCCATCTTCTTCCGCTTATCCGAGGTCGGGTCGCGGGGGCAGCAGCTTAAGCAGGGAAGCCCAGACTTCCCTCTCCCCAGCCACTTCGTCCAGCTCCTCCCGGGGGATCCCGAGGCGTTCCCAGGCCAGCCGGGAGACATAGTCTTCCCAACGTGTCCTGGGTCTTCCCCGTGGCCTCCTACCGGTCGGACGTGCCCTAAACACCTCCCTAGGGAGGCGTTCGGGTGGCATCCTGACCAGATGCCCGAACCACCTCATCTGGCTCCTCTCGATGTGGAGGAGCAGCGGCTTTATTTTGAGCTCCCCCCGGATGGCAGAGCTTCTCACCCTATCTCTAAGGGAGAGCCCCGCCACCCGGCGGAGGAAACTAATTTCGGCCGCTTGTACCCGTGATCTTGTCCTTTCGGTCATAACCCAAAGCTCATGACCATAGGTGAGGATGGGAACGTAGATCGACCGGTAAATTGAGAGCTTTGCCTTCCGGCTCAGCTCCTTCTTCACCACAACGGATCGATACAGCGTCCGCATTACTGAAGACGCCGCACCGATCCGCCTGTCGATCTCACGATCCCCTCTTCCCTCACTCGTGAACAAGACTCCGAGGTACTTGAACTCCTCCACTTGGGGCAGGGTCTCCTCCGCAACCCGGAGATGGCACTCCACCCTTTTCCGGGCGAGAACCATGGATTCGGACTTGGAGGTGCTGATTCTCATCCCAGTCGCTTCACACTCAGCTGCGAACCGATCCAGCGATAGCTGAAGATCCTGGCCAGATGAAGCCATCAGGACCACATCATCTGCAAAAAGCAGAGACCTAATCCTGCAGCCACCAAACCAGATCCCCTCAACGCCTTGACTGCGCCTAGAAATTCTGTCCATAAAAGTTATGAACAGAATCTGTGACAAAGGGCAGCCTTGGCGGAGTCCAACCCTCTCTGGAAACGTGTCCGACTTACTGCCGGCAATGCGGACCAAACTCTGGCACTGATCATACAGGGAGCGGACCGCCACAATCAGACAGTCCGATACCCCATACTCTCTGAGCACTCCCCACAGCACTTCCCGAGGGACACGGTCGAATGCCTTCTCCAAGTCCACAAAACACATGTAGACTGGTTGGGCAAACTCCCATGCACCCTCAAGGACCCTGCCGAGAGTATAGAGCTGGTCCACAGTTCCACGACCAGGACGAAAACCACACTGTTCCTCCTGAATCCGAGGTTCGACTATCCGGCGTAGCCTCCTCTCCAGCACACCTGAATAGACCTTATCGGGAAGGCTGAGGAGTGTGATCCCACGATAGTTAGAACACACCCTCCGGTTCCCCTTCTTAAAGAGAGGAACCACCACCCCGGTCTGCCAATCCAGAGGTACCGCCCCCGATGTCCACGCGATGCTGCAGAGTCTTGTCAACCAAGACAGACCCACAGCATCCAGAGCCTTAAGGAACTCTGGGCGGATCTCATCCATCCCCGGGGCCTTGCCACCGAGGAGCTTTTTAACTACCTCAGCAACCTCATCCCCAGAAATAGGAGAACCCACCACAGATTCTCCAGGCACTACTTCCTCATAGGAAGACGTGTTGGTGGGATTGAGGAGGTCTTCAAAGTATTCCCTCCACCGATCCACAACATCCGCAGTCGAGGTCAGCAGAACACCATCCTTACCATACACGGTGTTGATAGTGCACTGCTTCCCCTTCCTGAGGCGGCGGATGGTGGTCCAGAATCGCTTCGAAGCCGTCCGGAAGTCGTTTTCCATGGCTTCCCCGAACTCCTCCCATGTCCGAGTTTTTGCCTCCACGACCGCCGAAGCCGCACACCGCTTGGCCTGTCGGTACCGGTCCGCTGCCTCAGGAGTCCTATGAGTCAAAAGAACCCGATAGGACTCCTTCTTCAGCTTGACGGCATCCCTCACCGCCGGTGTCCACCAACGGGTTCTAGGATTACCGCCACGACAGGCACCAACTACCTTGCGGCCACAGCTCCAATCAGCCGCCTCGACAATAGAGGTGCGGAACATGGTCCATTCGGACTCAATGTCCAGCACCTCCCTCGTGATATGTTCAAAGTTCTTCCGGAGGTGGGAATTGAAACTCTCTCTGACAGGAGACTCTGCCAGACGTTCCCAGCAAACCCTCACAATGCGTTTGGGCCTGCCAGGTCTGTCCGGAATCCTCCCCCACCATCGCAGCCAACTCACCACCAGGTGGTGATCGGTAGAAAGCTCCGCCCCTCTCTTCACCCGAGTGTCCAAAACATGAGGCCGCAAATCCGACGACACAACTACAAAGTCGATCATGGAACTGCGGCCTAGGGTGTCCTGGTGCCAAGTGCACATATGGACACCCTTATGTTTGAACATGGTGTTTGTTATGGACAATCTGTGATGGGCACAAAAGTCCAATAACAAAACACCGCTCGTGTTCAGATCCGGGCAGCCATTCTTCCCACTCACGCCTCTCCAGGTTTCACTGTCGCTGCCAACATGAGCATTGAAGTCCCCCAGTAGAACGAGGGAATCACACCTGTAAATGTCAAACAAATACTCAAGTCGTGTACAACCCTCATATCATGAATAATGTTATTGTTAATATTACCATTATTATTATTATTACTACAAAGTGCTCCTGAGGTCAACACGCATGGTCGACCATGTTGTAGTATTTTGTCACCTTCATTGTTATGGCTCACCATAACTACTGTCTTGTTACACGGAACTGAATATTTTGTGACGACTTGGTCGCATCGTGGTGCGTGGTTGTTCTCCCAGGGATGCAGACGGCTTCAGACACAGCTTGCAGGTAGGAAAATTATTTATTTAAGAACTAAACACAGCAGGAAAAAAACAAAGACGTGCACATTGCACAAAAGGCAAAAACAAAAGGGCTAGCGTGGGAGCTAACCAGCAAAAATAGCCTAGCGTGAAAACTAGCAGCTAAAGAACGGGAAACAAACGTCGTCATCTGTTGTGTGAAAACAAACTAGCAAGCCAGGCCGAGTGAGGCCAGGGCAAAGACTAAATAGCCCTCTGATTAGTGCCCGGACAACAGGTGAGGGTCTCGAACACTAACCAGAGGCAGCTGAGCACAATCTGCCGTCATGGCAACAGAAACAAACACAAGGTGCTGAAAACACACGTGACACTAAAAAGTAAACAAACTGATCCGAGCAGCGGATCCTAACATATTTCACGCAGTGACTTCCTGGTCAGTACAAAATAAGCTTCAGAATAAAAGCATGGCAGTATTAACCTGGATTCCACATGTATTGTGTGAATGCTTAGGCATTCTACACCAAAAAAAGCATCTATTTATTATTAATCTGCCGCAAAAGTTTGCCGGAGGCCACAGCCTACAATTTTCATCCGATCAGAACCATTTCAGTATGCCAGGTTATCCAGAATTCCCGATTTTCCGGGTCATTTTTCCTATTGAAAATAAATGGGCCATTTTTTCATTTTTAACCCGATTCTAACCGTTCCACCATCCACACACTCCACTCACCCTGGACAATCAAGCTACCATTTCAAAAAATTCCAGGAATTCAAATAATTCCAGCTTTTCCAAAGCCCTATTTTCACAATTTTTTCCAAACGTTTTTTGATCATTTGACCTTCAAAACAGTCTTCTTAGTTGGGACAACAACATCACCATTTTTCTTTTCGTACAAATTCCCATGTTTTCCAAAAATTCCAAGAATTCTGTGTTGGTTTTGTTCTTTGAACAAGGTGATGTTCATGCACGGTTCATTTTGTGCACCAGTAAAAAAAACATGGTAACACTTTAGTATGGGGAACATATTCACCATTAATGAGTTGCTTATTAACATGCAAATTAGTAACATATTGGCTCTTAACTAGTCATTATTAAGTACTTATTAATGCCTTATTCGGCATGGCCTTATTATAACCCTAACCCTCTAACCCTAACCCTAACCAAATAACTCTAAATTAAGTCTTTGTTACTTAGAATATGTTCCCTTAGTGTCCAAAAAACTCTAAATTAAGTCTTTGTTACTTAGAATATGTTCCCCATACTAAAGTGTTACCAAAAATATATAACTTTGTCTTGAATTTGAAAAAAACTATGTTTTATTTTTCACTAAAGAAGGGTTCGGTGAATGCGCATATGAAACTGGTGGGGTTCGGTACTTCCAATAAGGTTAAGAACCACTGGCCTAGGACAATATTTTTAAAAAATCCTGGTTTCCCCAGAATTCCAGAAAATTCCCATTCAAATGAATGGGAATTCATAGTTCTACAATGCATTAAATTCTAAAAAAAAATAGCATTTTTTTAAACCTGATTCTGATCTTTCAACCATCCACACACTAGTCTTTCAATATATCGAACGCAAAACATGTTTTTCCTGTCCCAAAATTCCCAGTTTTCTGGTAATTTTCTCCACCTAGACAATAAATAAGAAATATACAATCTACTGTATGTCCCACATTTCTCACCATGGACATTCAAGCCATCATGTTTCCCATATCAGAAAATCCCCTAATTAACCAAAATTACCAGGAATTTTCCTCCATTGAAAATTAATGGGCAATATACAAACCTCTCCATATCCCACATTTCTCAACCGATTCGAACCATTCCGACATCCACACACTCCACTCACCATGGACATTCAAGCATTTCACTTCAGTCATCGTCATGGACCCACTACCTGCGGAAGCTAGCTCTCCAATCAGCTAAACCAGGGGTGTCAAACACGCGGCCCGCGGGCAAATTGCGGCCCGCGAGACGTTATTTTGCGGCCCCCAACTTAATATGAAAGGTTAATGTTAGTGCGGCCCGCGAGTTTAAAATGAATGACGCTTGACAGCGTTGTGTGCGGAGCTGAAGGAATCTACCAATCACGGTGTGGTATAAGGCTCTCGACAATATCTTTAGTGTCCTCTAGAAACTGTCGCTGCATCATCTTTTTCTCCATACTAACAACGTGCCGGCCCAGACACATGTAGTATGAGGCTTCTGCCGACACATGCAAGTAATAGCAAGACATACTTGAAGAACAGCCATACATGTCACACTGAGGGTGGTCATATTTTATTTTATTTATTTTTTAACACTGTTACAAATATGCGCCACTCTGTGAACCCACACCAAACAAAAATGACAAACACATTTCGGGAGAACATCCGCACCGTAACACAACATAAACACAACAGAACAAATACCCAGAATCCTTTGCAGCCCTAACTCTTCCGGGCTACAAAAACACCCCTGCTACCCCCAACCCCGCCTCCTCCCAACCCCGCCCACCTCAACCCCCCCACACACACCTCAACCCCCCCCCCCCCCCCTCCATCTCCCGAATTCGGAGGTCTCAAGGTTGGCAAGTATGCATTGACGTCACTTGCGTGATGCAAGCAGAGAAACATTTTGACGCTTTTCCACGACACCCGCACACGCTCTTCCTCCCTCCCTCTCTGCCTCCCTCGCTCGCCCGCCTGCTCGCTCCCGCCCCCGGCGCTGTTGTAAACAGTCCGGGCGAGGAAGACGAGGGCTCCGGTAACTTCCAAAGCACTCCGCCGAAGGAGCGAGCGACAATACAAAAGTGTGGTGCGCTGATACTCCGACAGAGTGTCGCTGGGCGAATGAGACGTATAACACGTTAGGGGTGATGTTAGCCCGTTCGGGGCTAATTGTGCTACCGTAACTGTAAACTCCACGGCGAGCCCACCCCCTCCCGTTGCCTCCTGACAGAGACGATTTTTGATGCAATATTTCTTTGTTGAGCACAGGAGCACCCCGACGTGTCTTATTTCATTTCATTTCATTTCATTTTTATTTATCTCCTTCATTGATGTGCATCTTTGATCGATAGACAATTATACCTCAATTATTTAATTATACATTTACACACCAATGCCTGAGAAGGAGCAGTGTGAAGAAAAATTTTATAATTTTCTGCCCCCTTCAACATAATACGTAGTCTTACTTAAAGGCCTACTGAAATGAATTTTTTTTATTTAAACGGGGATAGCAGATCTATTCTATGTGTCATACTTGATCATTTCGCGATATTGCCATATTTTTGCTGAAAGGATTTAGTATAGAACAACGACGATAAAGATTGCAACTTTTGGTATCTGATAAAAAAAAGGCTTGCCCCTACCGGAAGTAGCGTGACGTAGTCAGTTGAACATATACGCAAAGTTCCCTATTGTTTACAATGATGGCCGCATGAAGTGAGAGAGATTCGGACCGAGAAAGCGACAATTTCCCCATTAATTTGAGCGAGGATGAAAGATTTGTGGATGAGTAAAGTGCAAGTGAAGGACTAGTGGGGAGTTGAAGCTATTCAGATAGGGAAGATGCTGTGAGAGCCGGGGGTGACCTGATATTCAGCTGGGAATGACTACAACAGTAAATAAACACAAGACATATATATACTCTATTAGCCACAACACAACCAGGCTTATATTTAATATGCCACAAATTAATCCTGCATAAAAACACCTGCGTGTTTGTTATGCTAGCTCCTAGCTCCTATGCTAGCTCCTAGCTCCATAGAACACGCCAATACAATTCAAACACCTGATCAACACACACAATCACTCAGCCCAAAAGACCGTTCACCTAACCCAAGGTTCATAAAGCTTATATGTTTTAAAAAAGTTACGTACATACGCAAAAAAAAAGTTGCGCACATACGGTCAAGCGATCAAATGTTTAGAAGCCAAAGCTGCATACTCACAGTAGCACGTCTGCGTCTTTGTCATCCAAATCAAAGTAATCCTGGTAAGAGTCTGTGTTGTCCCAGTTCTCTACAGGCGTCTGTGTATCGAAGTCAAAAGTCCTCCTGGTTAGAGTCTCTGTTATCCGAGTTCTTCCATCTTGACTGCATCTTTCGGGAATGTAAACAAAGAAGCGCCGGCTGTGTACTGTTGTTGCTGACTACGTTCGAAAAATACGTCCATTTCGCACCGACAAGTTTCTTCTTTGCTTGCTCAGCTTCCTTCTCCATAATGCAATGAACATGATTGCAACAGATTCACGAACACAGATGTCCAGAATACTGTGGAATTATGAAATGAAAACAGAGCTTTTTCGTATTGGCTTCAATGTGGAAGGCATACCCGTGTTCGCCGGGCCACGTCACGCGCATACGTCATCCTCAGAGGCGTTTCGAACCGGAAGTTTAGCGGCAAATTTAAAATGTCACTTTATAAGTTAACCCGGCCGTATTGGCATGTGTTATAATGTTAAAATTTCATCATTGATATATAAACTATCAGACTGCGTGGTCGGTAGTAGTGGGTTTCAGTAGGCCTTTAATGATATCATATAAACCAACAATTACATCCAAATATAACGAAAACAAACAAAAAAAACACACAAAAAAACACAAGTGCAAAACTTCATGATGTACAAACCGAACAAAAAAACCAAAAGAAGTAATATACACCTCACGGGATGATACAAAACAAATACAAAACCAGGCAAAAATAAGTAAAATAATAAATATAAAGCAAAATGTAAACACTTATGGCTGTCCATATGATATTATTGTTCTGTCTTTATATATTTTTTCAATTGGAATATATTTTTAAAATATTTTATCTCATTGTAAAGAGAATTCCATAGTTTAACCCCCACCACTGATATACACATTTGCTTTAAAGTTGTCCTTGAATACTGATGTTGGAAATGACCTTTTCTTCTACACTCTGTATTCTCAGAAGTGATGACAAACATTTTTTGTAAATTTGCTGGTCATGTTTTACTTTTAGCCTTAAACATGACACATACCGTAATTTCCGGACTATAAGCCGCACCTGACTATAAGCTGCACCAGCTAAATTTAGGAGAAAATACAGATTGCTCCATATATAAGCCGCACCCGACTATAAGCCGCAGGGTTTTGATGTGTAATTACCGTAGTATATAGGGGTTCCTGCTACCACGGAGGGGATTGTCGGGACAGAGATGACTGTTTGGGAACGCAAAGCGTCCCATTTATTAACAATAAATCTTTCAATCATTCAATCAAACTTTCACATCTTTGACATGGCGAACAGCATTCGTGCAGAGTACAAATAATACAACGGTGCAAAGTAATACAAAGTGCTAGCCTATACGTTATCAAAATAACCAGCCTACCGGTATATGAAAAGTCAGTCTTTAATCATTGTGTCATCGTCTTCCTCCTGCGTACTAAAACCACCGAAATCCTCTTCGTCGGTGTCGGAGAAGAACAGGCCGTAAATAAGCCGCACCCTTGTATAAGCCGCAGGGACCAGAACGAGGGGAAAAAGTAGCAGCTTATAGTCCGGAAATTACGGTAATAACTGTAACTTTACAAGCTCCTGTAATTTCAATAAACCCGAATTAATAAATAATATGTTAGTGTGTTCTAAGTAATCTACTTTATGAATAATCCTTATGGCTCTTTTCTGTAGTTGATACAGAGAAAGTTGCGGTGTACAAGGAATACAATTTGAAACGTCATTATACAACTAGACATGCTGAGGAGTATGCAAAATAGCAGGGAGATGAGAGAGTGAACCGGGTTGCAAATTTTAAAACCAGTCTACTGAGGCAACAAGATTTCGTCAAGAAAGCAAGCGAAAAGAGCGATGCAGCAGTCAAAGCTAGCTACATGGTGAGTGAGATGGTTGCTAGGGCGGGAAAGCCATTCAAAGAAGGTGAATTCATTAAAAAGTGCATGTTAGATTTTTTTTTAAGAAATATTTTCTTGCGGCCCTGCCTCACCCAGTTTCTGCATCCAGTGGCCCCCAGGTAAATTGAGTTTGAGACCCCTGAGCTAAACAGACTCAATAACTCTACAGTGACGTTTTGGTGAATTTACTGAGGAATTTGTGAAATTGAAACAATACACAAAGAATGCTGGTGTAAGTTAATAATATTAACACAGACACTCGTTATGTTAACGTGTTAGCATATTAGCTAATGCTCACGACATTGTATTACGATAGCATGTACGAAGATGCATGAAAACACTCCTACAGACATCACACATGGGACAGTTTGGTAAGTATGAATTGTTTTATCCATCCGTCCATTTTCTACCGCTCGTCCCTCTCAGCCTAGCCTAGACCAGCTGCATTCGGGCGGAAGGTGGGGTACACCCTGTACAAGTCGCCTGCTCATTGCAGGGCATGAATTGTTCTAGTTATATTGGAAAACTTCCAAATGTTGCTCGGAGTGATGAATGAAGAATCCTTTTGAACAGAAACGCTTTGGACGCTTTTACTTCCGGTGCAAGTACATTTTCAACCCGCAACACCTGCAGTGAGCGAACTTGTCCAAAAGATGGCACCGTAGCACAAACAATTACACCCAATTTCAGTGTCTCTGATTGTGTTTAATGAAAACTATTGAACACCAAACATGAATCCATACATTAGCCGCACCGTTTTACAAGCCGCAGGGTCAAGACATAGGAAAAACGTAGAAGCTTATAGTCCGTAATTGACGGTGTTTTCTCTCAATTTCTTTCCATAAAACAAAATCCCATCTAAAGTATGTCGATAACCGCTTATGTCGACATCGGTCAGCCGGTCCGAGGGGCATCAAGATAAGTGCGTTTTACAGTATTTATGGTCATGTCGTAGAAGTCGTTCAAACATCAAAGATTGTGTTGTCTGCAAGGGGCTTAAAAAAATCTTGACTGAAATGTGATCATGAGTGTGATATCAAAGTCGGTCATCAGTGGGAGTATCAACGTGATCAATGCAGTGACTCAAAGGGTGACTCAGCAACATTTAGCTCACAAAGCAGAGAATTATGTGGCCAATTACCCACAAGATTCACTCTGACTCAATAAAAGGAAGACCACCTTCCTAGTGGAACGTCAAAAGAATAATTGTCCTAAGGACGTCTACAGGAAGGACGCATGTCACAAACATCTTTCAAACCTCTCTAAGGTTGATTCCCAGACGTCAAGAAGAAACCTGCAAATTTTGACCAATGACACATAACGGCAGACGTCTTAAGCGTGAATCATTAAATTTGCATTTTTTTTTAACATGTCAGAGCAATATGGATGTTGAAAGATACCTAAAATGAAACAAGGTGAAGCTCTTCCGAAAGTGTTCAATCATCCGACAATTTTTCAAAACTTAAGTAGCTGTTTGTAACCTTTGCACGGTCACGTAGCTGGCGCTAACTTGTTAATGTGTAGAAAACATTATATATCCCGCTGTCTTACACCTTTCAGTACGTAATCGGTCCTGGGCATGACGTTAAAGTGCATCCGGCAGTGGAGGCTCCTCTATGGGGTCTTGGGCACTAGGAGGTTAACCCCTTTACTACTGTTACCCCAGGTGGCCCTTGGCAAAGGCCTAGTACCTGACTGCCCCCTAGCCAGGGATACGATGAAGACCTCAACGGCGGAGCAGGCGGAAGGCGGTAGATGTAAGAACTACCCCAACGGCTACGATGGCTGAAGAAGGCACCCCCACATCCATGTGGGCCCAGTTATGGGGAAATAACGACCCAAGACCTCAACGGTGGAACAGGCGGAGGATGATTGCTAACCCTATGGAGCGTCACAACGGCTGGGATGGCGGATGAAGGCTGCAACAGAAAAGGGTCTCCAGTCGTCTTGGACTCCATGCCACTGGACCCTGATCCGGATCTGTCAAGGATTGTGTGGTGACTCTCTGTGCACCGGTCTCCCCAAGTTAAACAAAGTCACACACAGGCATCCTCCATAAAGGGATACACCCCTACCAGGAGGATCGTCATACTCGCTTCAAGTGACCGCCGATGATGATGATGATGATGATGAGTACGTAATCAAGTAAATTACGCCCATACGTAACACCCGCATTAGCTTTGTGTGTTGTTAGCTAGAGCTAGACATTCAGCAAAGTTTAGTTAACATTAGCTAACATTCAGATCAGTTCAGTTCATGTTATTCCGGAAATGCGTACTAGATTACATTCGTGCACTAACTCAGTACAACAGTTTTTATTGAAATTCAACATGCCCAAAAGGGAGTACTGTATATTCTGGACTAAAAGCCGCATTTTTTCTCTACCCTTTCTGCGGCTTATAAAACCGTGCGGTGTGGATTTTTCTTGCCTGACAACCATAATGCAGATAGTATATAAAAAACAAACACAAAGACACTTGGAAAGTTGCGTTATTGCTTGTGCTATTTTGCCATCTTTAGGACGCATTCGCTCATTGCAGATGTTGCAGTGCCCTTCTTTGTAAGGCTTTCAACCGGAAGTAGAAGTGCCATCCTGTCTTCTAGCTGTCCATAATATTTTGACTCGTATTGATTCTTCATTCATCACTCCAAGTTACATTTGTAAGTTTTCACAAT
This sequence comes from Entelurus aequoreus, assembly GCF_033978785.1. Taxonomy (NCBI): domain Eukaryota; kingdom Metazoa; phylum Chordata; class Actinopteri; order Syngnathiformes; family Syngnathidae; genus Entelurus; species Entelurus aequoreus. The sequence goes on along the minus strand of NC_084733.1, from coordinate 74,097,354 downwards.
ATAACTAAAACTGTTTATAATGTCCCATGTGTGATATCTGTAGGAGTGCTTTCATGCATATTTGTACGTGCTATCGTAATGTAATAAAGCTAGCGTCGTTTTTAATGAGCTAATATGCTAACACGTTAATGAGTGTCTGTGTTCGTATTATTAACTTACAATGGCATTATTTTTGTATTGTTTCAGTTTCACAAATTCCTTAGTAAATTCACCAAAACGTCACCGTGGAGTAATTGAGTCTGTTCATCTGATTGGAGAGCTAACTTGCGCAGCTAGTGGATCCGTGACGATGGCTTCTGTTTTGTTTGATTAGCCCTTTTACTGCCGTGTTACAGACATCGTTTGGAAACAATTACGGTATGTAAAGAAACATTTACAAAATCTTTCTGTGTAAATATTTCATTGCACAACATATATATCTGTATCAGCTAGCACTCTGCCACACCAAAGTCTGCATGGAAAAACCGGAGGAAATTCGGAGGAAGAGACGGGGCTGCAGAGCTAGCGGTGAGCGTCGGGATGGGTGAGCTTCACGGAGCCCTGGCTGAATGAACATGGGATCAGACACTTCGGTCTCCCTGAACGGATTCTCGCTCATCCGCACTGACTTGACATTGGCCGAGAGCTAGTGGGCACCCTAGGACAGTGTCGGCTCACTTGGTTGCTTTGTTGCGTCTCTTCTTGTCTCTGGCCATGCTGCACCCCACACCAGCAGACAATGGTGTCTCTGCGGTGTATGTGGCTGTTGAAATGTGTTTTGCTTGTTGTTGTTTGTCTATGCGAGGTGCAATCATATGTGCGCAATGTGTAATAATTATTGCTCATTTGTTTTACCTTGTAATTTACTTTTGTAGCTGTATGTAGAAATAGCGCCGCTGAAGTGGCAACTGGTTGCATCAACTCTTTTATGTCCTTTGTGTTCTTTAACGTTTACCTCTTGTTTTCATGTGTTTTTCTTTTTACCTTAATTTTTATGGACTTTTTGTATCTGTACTGCAACCACCAAATTTCCCCATTTTGGTATGAAAATTCTATCCTATCCTCGTATATTGTATCGTAACAACACAACTTCATAATGTTATTTGCTTCTCTAGGACTGCCTTGTGTACAACACAGCAGTGAGTGACAAGCTTGAACGGCAAACAAATTCCTCTGTCCGACGAGCAATGTGTTTTTAACATTATAATTAGTTGTAAAAAATATAAAGCTATCATAAAAAATAATTTAGCTGGTGTTCTTCTTGATATTACAGTACAGGCCAAAAGTTTGGACACACCTTCTCATTTCAATGCCTTTCCTTTATTTTCATGACTATTTACATTGTAGATTGTCACTGAAGGCATCAAAACTATGACACCTGTGAAGTGAAAACCATTTCAGATGACTACCTCTTGAAGCTCACCGAGAGATGAGCAAAGGGTGGCTATTTTGAAGAAACTAGAATATAAAACATGTTTTCAGTTATTTCACCTTTTTTTGTACATAAAGTACATAACTCCACATGTTTTTATTCATAGTTTTGATGCCTTCAGTGACAATCTACAATGTAAATAGTCATAAAAATAAAGACAATGCATTGAATGAGAAGGTGTGTCCAAACTTTTGCCCTGTACTGTATATTTTTTGGGTAAAATTTCAATACAGCAAGTTGCGAACAGATCCTTTAAACTTCCAGAATCTAATTTTTGGTCAGCATTGTTCTGTACATTTTTAATAAATCCAAACCTCGATGTAAGAGCAGGACAGTTTTTGATTTTCAATATCTATCAAGTCTTTAAAGGCGGCTGAGTTTTCATTACTTACCTTCTTCAGGCCAGTGTTTCTTAACTGTAGCGTTGGGCTTGCCAAAAGACATCGGATTCTCAGTTGCAATACACTCTTCCACCACCTGTGGCAATAGTGACAATATCAAACAATCAGAAGAAGTCTGGAGCTAAAGTCGTAGAGACATTTCTTAAGCACAAAAATTATGACTAAAGTATCTGTGTTGGCCTTGCGATGAGGTGGCGACTTGTCCAGGATGTAGCTGGGATAGGCTCCAGATCCATCGCACCCCAAGAGGGACACGCGATAGAAAATGGATGGACGGGTGGGGAAGCTGTATTTTTCACTTTAAATGTATCGACAGTTTAGTTAGGAAAAATAGTCATTATTAATTTAGTATATTTCTTTTAGCAGAACATAATTGTATGTACATGTATTTCTTGTATGTAATTTTTTGAGTTCATGCAGTCTACAGTTGGTAAGGTTGTGTTTTTGCCTAATCCTTCACTTAAAGAATGCATTACCGACCTGATAAGTTCAAAAGAGAATGAGATGATACAGTATTATCTGCTCATAGATGCTAACTGGTGGTTGTTTGAGCACACTGCAGATAGTCCTATATAGTCCAGTGTTTCCCACACATTCATTTATTTGTGGTGACCCGCCACGAAAGAATTACGTCCGCCACAAATAAAAAAAAATAAAAAATATATATATATTTTTTTGTCCTGTCCAGCTTCTCAGGCAAATCATATAGTTGATGTAGATGCCCATATAGGCTGTTCAGATTTACTTTACAAAAGAGAAGTGTAGGATACTTCTCTTGTTGCCTTATTTGTATTTGACCACTACTGTTTTCTGTTTATTTGTTACTGACTGTGGCAGGACACCTCTGCCTGTTTCACTTTATGTTGCTGGTAAATAATATGGTTGTAGTAGTAGGCTAAAGTTAAATGATTTAGTATGCACTAATTAAAGGGGCAGAGCTTTAAGAGACATTTTAGCTTTTATATTTTATAAGATATATTTTTTGTAAGAACCACAATTAATAAATATATTTCAGTGAATAACTTATTGTTCAAATCTGTACATAAATATGTACATAAAGTGTTGTAATTATATTGTAAAATGGATGGATGGATGGATGGATGGATGGATGGATGGATGGATGGATGGATGGATGGATGGATGGATGGATGGACGTTTAAAACAAAACTTATTATTAATTAGTAAGTATACATTTTTTTTAGCCTTTTTAGAGTAAATCATATCATTGTAGTAAATTATGCAAATTACTCGATGATGTCATGGTGACCACGCCCCCACCGCCACAGGTATCTTGGCATTTTATGGGAAACACTGTAGTCCCACTCCTTAATACTTCAGTCACACGCAGGATTCTCACAGGAATGAGGCAAAAATACAGCCTTACCTACTGTATTTGGTTAGTATTTATTTTTCTAATCAGCCTGGCCTAGGCCTAAGGTTTATGTGTTAAATAAAAAATAATTATGTGATTAACACATGGTTTCATATCATTTGACATTGTTGTAAACTGTAAGTAGGTTAGATAGAATGATTGAATACGATTAAAATCGAGAGTAGGAGTTAGTGTGAATGTTTGAGTGGGTCCGGGGGCCCTTTGTAGTGGAAAAGTTGGGGCCCCGAGGTCAAAAAGGTTAAGAACGCCTGTTTTCTCAAACAAATGTACTCCATTTTATAGTCAGGCATCCTCCTTCGAACTAGTGATCTCTGCAGTTGATGTTTGCACTATTTATTTTGTCCTGGTTACACTTTTGAAATAAAAAAAAGCCTTTTAACTAAGGATACTTTTTTTTTTCAAACCGATACTGAAACGGCTTTTAATATCGATACCAAAAAAATGATTAACTTCATCTATTATTTTTTTGAACATAGATGTGAGTGTAGTTCAGACGTAAGAAAGCGTCAAACAAAGGTGGATTTGACAAAGTGTGTCAATAGATTTGTCCTGACAAAAGCCACCATCTTCAACGGTGATAAGATTTTCATCATTTTCACGATGAAATCACTGATCTCAATAACAAAAACAACAACGGAACAACATCAGCAAATATGATATGTACAAACATGATAGCAAAGTAACTAAAGTAGATGGTAATAACATAGAAATGACAATGAACATTATTGCACTACAAATGGCACAATACAAATACCAATAGAAATAGCACTATAAATAATAAATAATAATAATTGCCTCTATTATTATCAACAATACAATTGTTTCAAATGCAACAATACATAAATGTAATGAAAGCTTGAGTTACAAAAGAAAGCAGATCAGTGGAGGAGAAGAAAGAGAAGCAAAACTGCATAAACCTTGTAGATTGTTATGGTAAAAATAGGTTAAGCTTGACCACTTTGTTATATTTTACGTAGGATTCGTAGGATTTAAAAACAATGTTGTAGCGATGCTGGTTTTTCAGGTGGCTGATAAGGTTTGATGTGATGACGCGCATTTTTTCCCCTCCTTCTTGTGGATTGTTAGCGCAAATAGCACGTGAAACACCTTCCTCCGAAACAAAAACAACGTCACCGCTGAATGTTTCGTGTTCATCAGACTGAAAGTGTTACGGCAAACGCGCTGTCTGCCTCCTCCTCCGCTGCGGCAGCACCTCGAGACTCCGCTGCGAGCCAAGCAGGACACGCCCCCGCGCTCGTTGCGCAGACCGCGCCCACGCGCCGACACAGCCGGAGACAATCTTCTATCGACACACCTGGGACTAATGAGAGGCAGCAGGATAAAGAGACTCGCCGCTGACTTCTCGTCGCCAGAACGTCGCCCTGTGTTCAGTAAGCTCTCACGTCTCTGGCTCCCCTCATGTGCTTTCTCTTCTGCTCATTTTTTGTCCTTCTCATGCCTGGCCCTGATCTTGTCTTTTTCATCCCCTGTTCCCACAGCCTCCGTGTCCCTGTCATTGCCTTTGCGCTTCCACTGTGAAGTTTCCCCCAGACTCTGATTGCCTTCCCTGATTTTTGACCCCACGCTCGGATTTGGACCACTGACGCCTCTCTCCTGCCTAACAGACCTTGCTCGGATCACGAACCCCTTTTGGATCTTCCCCCTCTGGACTTGGATGCTGACACCACCAACACGCACCTTCAACAAACCCTTGGTAAATTCACATTGTGTAAATTTCCACACATAGTATTACACACACACACATAGTAGCATACACACCCCACGTATACATCAAAAGCTCAAACAAAACCTGTTGAGCTATACCTCCTGTTGTTGTGCCGTCTCCTTCCCCCCTGTCGACGCATAACAGAAAGACTGGGAAGAAACTGTTATTATGACAGGTTGTTTTGGCGCACAGTCACTTTGGCGTACCTGCGCGTTTCCTGGCCCTGGACCGGTATAAGTCTTGGATGAGAGGGATGATATATTCTGCAGTCCCAATTGTCCGTTGCAGTTTGTGTCTTCCCAGCTTGGTAGCAGATCCAAACCAGACCGTGATGGAGGTGCACAGGACCGACTGAATGATGGATGTGTAGAACATGATCAGCAGGCCCTGGGGCAGGTTAAACTTCATAGGTAGGATAGGTATGTGTTTATTTAAAACAGGGACGATGCACAAAAACATTAATCTTGTTCCAGTCCGGTTTTAAAGCCCTCCACAGCACAGAGTCAGCGCTTTTAAAAGTTTTTAACGATATCCTCCTGTCAACTGATTCTGGTAAATATGTTGTCTTGGTGCTTTTAGATCTGTCTTCTGCTTTCGACACCGTCGACCACGCCACCTTAATCACTCGTCTTGAGAACTGTGTGGGCATTAAGGGCGCCGCCCTCAACTGGTTCCGGTCGTACCTAACTGACAGGAGTTTTTGTGTAAAAATAGACAGTTTTATGTCTTCCACAGCTCCTTTACCACATGGGGTTCCCCAGGGCTCAATTCTTGCCCCAATCTTATTTGCGCTTTACCTTCTCCCCCTTGGTTCTATTTTTAGGAAGTACGATATTGCATTTCATTTTTATGCCGATGATTGCCAGATTTATTTTCCCATGGCACAAAATAACACGGTTCAACGTCTTATTGACTGCCTGCACGACATCAAAGCCTGGCTTTCAGCTAACTTCCTGAGCCTAAATGAAGACAAAACAGAAGTTATGTTGTTCGGTCCAAGTCGCTACCCCTCCCCCAACGTTGACCTCGGCACTCTGGCCCCGTATCTCAGCGACTGTGTCACAAACCTGGGGGTAAAGTTCGACTCAGATTTGAAATTCGAAAAACAAATCAGCAGCGTTGTACAAAAAAGCTTTTATCAATTACGCCAAATAGCAAAAGTGAAACCGCTTCTATCAGGACATGATCTCGAGAAATTAATCCATGCCTTTATCTCGACTCGTTTAGACTACTGCAATGCCCTGTATGTAGGCATTAGCCAGGCCTCCCTCGCCCGCCTGCATCTCGTGCAGAACTCTGCTGCTCGTCTGCTAACACAGACCCGCAGACGTGAGCACATCACCCCTATATTAGCGTCCCTTCACTGGCTCCCTGTGCGTTACAGAATAAATTTTAAACTCCTTTTATTTGTTTTTAAATGTCTAAACAACCTCGCGCCAACATATCTCTCCGACCTCCTTCAGCCTTACTGCCCCACCCGATCCCTAAGATCAGCCGATCAGCTGCTACTGACAGTCCCGGACACAAGGCTGAAGCTTAGAGGTGACAGAGCTTTCGCTGCTGCTGCTCCCAAGCTCTGGAACGACCTACCTCTGAGTGTTAGACAAGCCTCCTCTCTTCCTGTTTTTAAATCTCTCTTAAAAACATACTTTTATTCCATGGCTTTTAACACTGAGTGATACCCATCCTGCAATGGCGCCCCATAATACACCTGCTGTGAACCTGTTTTTATGTTTTTTATATTGTATTTATTTATTTTTTATCGTGTTCTGTTTGTGTTGTGTTGTGTTTGCTCGGTTCTCGTATTATTTTTAACCTGCCCATTGTACAGCACTTTGGCTACCCCTGTGGTAAATTTTAAATATGCTTTATAAATAAAGTTGATTTGATTTGATTTGATTAATCTTGTAAAACAAGGGTAAGATGCCTTGAGCCAGGTTGGGGCAACATTTGCTAATTTCCTCATGTAGTCCCGGGGCAAGTAATCAGAATCAGAATCAGAATCAGAAATACTTTATTAATCCCCGAAGGGAAATTAAGAGTTTCAGCACAATCCCATTCAAGAGCAGACAAACATTACAGGTAGACAGAACAGGATCGCTGACGGGTCTGCCAACTTCTGGCTCCCCTTAGAAAAAAGGTGAGAAACAGGTAAACGCTGGGAAGGGTGGGGGGCTGATTGAGAAAAAAAAAAAAATCAGTCTAAGCCTGAGCCCCTGGAGAGGGGATCCAGACTGAGGCCAAGGGGGGGAAAACAACCTCATGGCCATAGCACTCATAAACATGTGTGTAAGAGGGAAAACTCAAGGAACACAAAGGACATTAAATACAGAGCTGATGCAACCAGCCACTTCTACACACAGCCACAAAAGTAAAACAACAATAAAAATTCAACCACTAATATACATTGCACACACAAGATTGCACCATGCATGGACTAGCAACCAAACAAAAACATAATTTCAACACCCATACACACTGTGGTGGCCTCTGCGGTGTTCCACGCCATCGTCTGCTGGGGTGGGGGGAGCATGGCCAGAGACAGGAGCAGACCCAACAAAGCAACCAAGAGAGCCGACTCCACTCTCGGCCGCCCACCAACTCTCGGCCAGTGTCCAGTCCGCATGGATGAGCGAGGATGCGTCCAAGGAGACCGAGGCATCTGATACACACTCATTCAGCCAAGACACCGCGAAGCCAGTCCGTCCCGGCGCCCAGCGCCAGCTCCGCAGCCCTGTCTCTTCATCCGCATCTCCTCTCCTCCAGTCTCTCCAATCGGACTGCGGTGTGGCAGAGACCCAGCAGCTGGTCCCCACGGCCAAAAGGCACCAGGGAGGCAGATCCAGAAGCCCACAAAAAAGCACCGCAGAAGTCACGAAAGTGCCACCCCTTGTTGCACAGCACCAAAGGGTCCAAAACCAAAAGGCCAAAAAAACAAAACAAAACAAAAAAAAAAACATGGCAGCAAGAGGGAAACTCCAGGAACACAAAAAGATGACACCAGAGCACAGAGCTTCTGCTAACAGTAGTCACTACAGTGGCGCCATCTTGGAAAAAAATAAAAAAAAGACACGGACAGATAACAATACAATAAAAATGTTGAACAAAAGTGATATGATCTGAAATATTTTTGACGCAGGACGTACATCCTGTCCGGTGCCTTTTTCTGAATGTGTGGATGTGGGAGGTCCACTTTAGGTACCATGAGATTGTGGATCCCAGGAACTTGAAAGAGGCCACAGTAGGCACGTGCTGTTCAGAATGTTGAAATATTACTATTTATTTTTTGAATTCAATTCCTTTTAATTTTTCATCACCGGCCCTTCCCTGACTGCACGTCCTTAATACACTATTGATTTTGAGTGGAATATGACACAAGTTAGCAAAGGTTTCCAAACCTAATGACTAATCATTATTATATTTAACCTTCCTGGACTTTTTGAACCGTTTTGCTTGAATGACACCTGATTGGTGGCTTCCCATTGGGGGTAATCAGTGACAGTGGTGGGCCGTCAGCGCCAGCAAGGCCTTCCCTGCTGGCCTAACTTAAATCATGACCATAAATCGATAAAACTTAATTTTACTTTACCGCACTTTCCAGACTATAGAGCGCACTGGTATGTAAGCCACACTGACTACATTTTAGAAGAAGAAAAAATGTTTAGAAGCTGCAGATAAACGTTGTGAAATGAGTTATTTACACAGAAATATTTTGTTAAGTGTTTATTTACATAACTAATTGTTTTTCCAAAGGGTGACTGTAACACGGCAGTATAACGGCTGATCAAACAAAACAGAAGTGACCATCATGGACACACTAGCTGCGGAAACTGGCTCTCCAATCAGCTAAACAGACTTAATAACTCCACGGTGACGTTTTGGTGAATTTATAAAACTGAAACAATACAAAAAGAATGCCATTGTAAGGTAATAATACTGACACGGACACTCGTAAATGTGTTAGCATATCAGCTAATACTGACGATGCTAATTCCATTAGATTAGCACGTACAAATATGCATGAAAACACTTCTACGGACATCACACATGGGACGGTTTAGTAAGTAAGAATTGTTTCAGTTATATTGCAAAAACAGTGCTCGGAGTGACGAATGAAGAATTCATACGAGTACATACGCCTTGGACGACTAGAAGACCGAACGGCAATTGTACTTCCAGTTGAAAGCTGTAGTCTAAACAGAAGGGCAATGCAACACTGACATTTTGGTGAATTTATAAAACTGAAACAATACAAAAATAATGCCATTGTAAGGTAATAATACCAACACGGACACTCGTAAATGTGTTAACATATCAGCTAATACTGACGACGCTAATTCCATTAGATTAGCACGTACAAATATGCATGAAAACACTCCTACAAACATCACACATGGGACGGTTTAGTAAGTAAGAATTGTTTCAGCTATATTGCAAAAACATTGCTCGGAGTGACGATTGAAGAATTCATACGAGTACATATGCTATGGACGGCTAGAAGACCGAACAGCAATTGTATTTCTGGTTGAAAGCTGTAGTCTATACAGCAACACTGACGTTTTGGTGAATTTATAAAACTGAAACAATACAAAAAGAATGCCATTGTAAGGTAATAATACTAACACGGACACTCGTAAATGTGTTAGCATATCAGCTAGTACTGACGACGCTAATTCCATTAGATTAGCACGTACAAATATGCATGAAAACACTCCTACGGACATCCTACATGGGACGGTTTAGTAAGTAAGAATTGTTTCAGTTATATTGCAAAAACATTGCTTGGAGTGATGAATGAAGAATTCATACGAGTACATACGCTATGGACGGCTAGAAGACCGAACGGCAATTGTACTTCCGGTTGAAAGCTGTAGTCTAAACAGAAGGGCAATGCAGCACTGCATTGAGCGAACTTAATCAAAACACTAACACACCTATTCAGTGTATTTTTTTGTCTGTTTTTTTACATTATTTTTGCATTATGGCTGTCAGTGAAGAAAAATCCACAAATTAGCAGCATTGTTTTATAAGCCGTAGGGTTCAAAGCGCAGGAAAAAAGTAGCGGCTTATAGTCCGGAATTTAAGGTAATTTCCTTTCCTTGTGCAGTGTAGGTTAACGGGGCCCATACAGGTGATAGACAGTTGCAACAACACGAGTTGTCGACAGTAGCCCGGTATTTTTCGGACCATAAAGCAACCGGATTATAAATCGCTTTAAATGGGTCATGTTATGATATTTTGTTTTGTACATGTAAAACACTTCCTTGTGGTCTGGAAAACATGTAATGGTGGTTCTTTGGTCAAAGTGTTGCATAGATTATGTTTTACAGACCAACTTTAGGTCTCTTCAAGATGCTACATTTATACGTGGCTCCACTTCGACAGCGTCTTCTACTCATCAGCTTTTCTGTCTTGCCTCTGGTGAGGGCGGTCGCATTTTTCTCCGCTCCCTCCTTCCCTGCTTGCTCTCTTTGTTTTTGTCTTGTCTGAACTATTTTGAAGCCTCTTTTCTTGAGCTGTCCTCAAATCTAAACATCAAAATGAATTTGATCAACTGGACTCTCGACGCAATTGACACAGTCTTTTCGACAAGGAAAAGAGGCTCGGGGGAGCCTGGCTGCCCTGATGGAACCATTGCTGCGGGGTACGTGAGAGATTCCTGGAATACTTGGAGAATCATGTGCCTCTCAGTCCTTTCCATCGAGGACGTGGAAGACATCTACCTACCGTAATTTCCGGACTATAAGCCGCTACTTTTTCCCCTCGTTCTGGTCCCTGCGGCTTATACAAGGGTGCGGCTTATATACGGCCTGTTCTTCTCCGACACCGACGAAGAGGATTTCGCTGGTTTTAGTACGCAGGAGGAAGACGATGACACAATGATTAAAGACTGACTTTTCATATACCGGTAGGCTGGTTATTTTGATAACGTACATGCGAGCACTTTGTATTACTTTGCACCGTTGTATTATTTGTACTCTGCACGAATGCTGTTCGCCATGTCAAAGATGTGAAAGTTTGATTGAATGATTGAAAGATTTGTAGTTAATAAATGGGACGCTTTGCGTTCCCAAACAGTCATCTCTGTCCCGACAATCCCCTCCGTGGTAGCAGGAACCCCTATATACTACGCTAATTACACATCAAAACCCTGCGGCTTATAGTCGGGTGCGGCTTATATATGGAGCAATCTGTATTTCCCCCTAAATTTAGCTGGTGCGGCTTATAGTCAGGTGCGGCTTATAGTCCAGAAATTACGGTATTTGGAGCTGTGATCGCAGGGCATTTGCTGATTGGGCTGGGCATTGCTCTGGTGTATCGTCAAATTCGGAAGACGATGGCAGCCACTCAAGGGGCCAACAGGCTGTTCAACGCAATGGAAGGATTGGGTCGTGCTGTGGGATCACAGACTGGAGCGATTGCTGATTTGAATCGCAAGGTAGATTCCATCTTGATGATGTTACAGAAAGAATAAATTGGAATTGTCAGAGCCAGCATATAGAGCAGGAATGTCATTGTTTTGACTGCTCGAAGAAAAAACAACATCTTAATCTACGATTTGACTCCCTCGAATGGCCTTGAGGAACAGGCTGTTTGAAAACACTCCCCTGAGGACTCCTCAAAGATGGACGCTTTTGACCTTTCCCTTTTTTTCAAAAGCACCTGGGTCGGACTCTTGAACTCTTGAACTCTTGGGGCCGGCCTCGGCCCATAAAGACAATCCAACATCTCACCCAAGTTAATTGGGCATACATGCACGCACACACCCCTCCCCAAATCAACGCCTTCACCACTGCTTTATTCCTCCGGGGTTGTGGGGGCTGAGCAGCGCTCAACAGCAGCTGCCGGCCTCCAAAGTCCTGTTGGATGACTCTGTTGCGAGTTGTTGTGATTAAATGTACCATGTTTATGTGTGCCATGCTATGTGAGGTTTTTTTCCTCGGACTCAGTCTGGACCATTCCTGAGGGTCCAGCCTCAGACTGATATTTTTTTTTACTTCCCCCCTTCCCCAATGTCACCTTTTTCCCACCTTTTTAAGGAGCGCCTAAGTGAGGCTGATCCGTTGGCGGTCCCGTCTTGTCTCCCTGTAACGTATGTCTGCTCTTAGCGGGATTGTGCCGAAAATGTAATTTCAGTTCTTATGTGTCTTGTACATGTAAGAATGGACAATAAAGCTGATTGATTGATCTTTGTTGTACCGGTAGTTTTTAGCGCTTCCATAGCCAGTCTACTGACGGATATAAGTTAGAACTGAACGCTACTTTATCTTAAAAATGGCAACAGCGGAGGATGAATGCTCCACAACAACAGGATAGAGAAAAGGAAGGAGCTTATAGAGTGCGGCCTGGACTACAATGGCGGACGCGTGCACATTTTTGACGACTTATGCAGATCCAAAATACACATCAGCAGGAACCAACAGGTAAGAACATTTGGTTTTGCATAATATTGCGAAACAAAACATCAGATAATATGTCTCTTAGTGGGTGCATTTTTGGGGTCCTTATGTACACACCAAAATAATACCCATCTGACTACAGTTGGCGTAATGCTCCACATTCCATTAAGCGGTGCGGCTTCGTGGGTCACCAAAGGCGTACTAAAGCATTTTGACAGTTCTATGAGCGCCGGGTGTAATGTTCTATATTCCCAATGAAACATCAAAGCTTTGGTGTTGCTTGCCTACCGGTACTTGCTAGCGCCGTTTATTGAACAGGCGTCAACCAGCAGCCCACACGTATCTCTTATGAGTGACTGCCATCCACTGGTCACACTTATTATTACACCATGAACCATAACCAGAATAAGCACAACCAGAATGAATACATATATAATGGGCTCCGGGTTATAAGTCGCATGGTCATTCTTTGAGAAAATTAAAGGATTTTTTAAGTGCGCCTTATAGTACAAAAACTGCGGTACAGTACACGGTGAGGATAAGTGACATAATGAGGCTACTGTGTATATTTGGGCCGCGCGAGTGTCCCCGACTGACTGCAACGAAGAGACAGGCGTGTGCACGTCGGCTCAGTAGCTTCAAAACCCTCCACATTTACAACCACTAGCCCCCAAAAAGGAAAGCATACAGTTATTCAGTGCATTTGTTGACGCCTCACAAAGAGCGCAGCCAGATTTGACAAGAAGAGCGCTCACTCGGGAGATGACTCACTCCCTTTATGAAGCACATGGTCTGCGCTCAGGATAGCAGCAGAAAACAAACCAGAGCGATCGATGGCGGGACTTCTTCTTGTCTTTCCCTACCAGCCTTCATGTCTTCACTTATCGATGCGTTCATCGACAGCTCCTCTGTGACGTGTCCCCAGCCCACGCTCCGAACGCTCGTTTGTCTCCTTCAGACGTTTAGGTGTCAAAACAAGAATCCTATTGAGTTGGGAAGATGGCCAAGCTGGCCGAGGTCAAATGTCAATTTGGAATATGGAACTTCAAAGAAGAATTTCTGCTCTACAAAAGCGACAACTGATCACTCCAGCAGCAATGAGAGCGGACTCAGTCAAATTGCACTAGCGGGATGCTAATATACATTGGCTTTGCTATTGACATGCTACTGGTTACAGTGTTTCCCATAAACTGCCAAGATACCTGTGGCGGTCGTGGGCGTGGCTATGGGCGTGACTATGGGCGTGGTCACATCATCAAGCAATTTGCATAATTTACTACAATGATTTGATTTTCTCTAAAAAGGCTCAAAAAATGTATACTTACTAATTAATAATAACAGTTTTGTTTTAAACGTCCATCTATCCATCCATCCATCCATCCATCCATTTTACAATATAATTACAACACTTTATGTACATATTTATATACAGATTTGAACAATAAGTTATTCACTGAAATATATTTATTAATTGTGGTTCTTACAAAAAATATATCTTATAAAATATAAAAGCTAAAATGTCTCAAAGCTCTGCCCCTTTAATTAGTGCATATTAAATAATTTAACTTTAGCCTACTACTACAACCATATTATTTACCAGCAACATAAAGTGAAACAGAGGCAGAGGTGTCCTGCCACAGTCAGTAACAAATAAACAGAAAACAGTAGTGGTGGTAGATAGACACAGAGCTTCATCAAACATCTGATCCACTGAACAAAGAGCTCCAAAAATCTTGAACTTTAGACTGCCATCAGTTTTACTCCCTACACTTAACCATGTGTTTCCTACTGCCTGCAGACTTTGCACCCTTTGTTATATACACATGTTGTGTTTCTAATATAAATACATTTAATAAAGTCAAATACAAATAAGGCAACAAGAGAAGTATCCTTCACTTCTCTTTTGTAAAGTAAATCTGAACAGCCGATATGGGCATCTACATCAACTATATGATTTGCCTGAGAAGCTGGAGAGGACAAAAAAAAAAAAAAAAAAAAAAATGTATTTATTTATTTATTTTTTTATTTTTTTTATTTGTGGCGGACGTAATTATTTCGTGGCGGGCCGCCACAAATAAATGAATGTGTGGGAAACCCTGGGTTAGCATTAGCTGTTTTACGTGGATATTTCAACACCGCCAAATGTGTTCAAAACTACAACCAATATACACATTATGTCACGGCGCTCATATTCATATTCGATATTTCGATCATCTCCATGCAAAGCAACAGGAAAATTATAGAAGGAAAAAAATAAACCCTTTTGAAGAAAAAAGCTAAGGTCAACACATATCCAACGGTCTTGTTTAAATAACGTTCCTTCTCAGAGCAAGAACTTTGTCGGTTTTGAAAAAAGGGCTTTGAGGTACCAGTAGGTCAGCACTGACAAATTCTGCTAATGCAGACAAAAACTTGCCCTCCTATGCCTACTTCCTATTTACGTCCATTTCCAGTTTGATGTAAAAGAAACAATGCATCCCACTGACACCAAAATACATTCCTTACTTTAATCCCTTGAACTGAAAGAAGTAATCTTCGGAGATGCAAATCGCAGATCCATGCTTCAAATTACATGCTCGTAAGTTACATTGTGCTTTCCATCCTTTATTATAAAAGCCACACAGGAGGCAAACCTGCTGTGCGCAGCGTGCCGAGATGTGACTTGGTAGTTAATCGTGCCGCTTTGAAAGAAATTGACGCCGTCTTTATAATTAAATTGCGCTTGACCTGAGACTCTGTCTCTGTATGGCTGGCAAAAGTACAAAGTCACAGCAGGTAAGCACATTTTAATTTACAGCGTGTACGCAGCGTGCAAGCAGCAATATTGATTCTACTGTATAACGCAGTAGCGGCTGCTTGTCTTTCCAGGAAAATAAGTTCACTTTGGCAGACAGCATGAAAAGTGTCACAGCAGTTGGGGACAATAACTGCAGAGCGACAGAAGTCAGAGTCCCCAAACACGAGTACAGTCTGCAATAACAACAGAAAAAGATGCTACATTTGTCACTAATAGATTTTAATCTTTAACAACAGAGATGTTACAATAACATAATTTTAGTTTAGTAGTCAATACTGATACCTGTGAATTTCTACCATTATGGATACTGTGGGGAATGCATTTATTTTTAAGTGTTCTTTCTTTATCCATAGTCATGTCTAAAGCAGCTAATACTTTCCCATGTGTACACTTTGTGCTTTTTCCTTATGTTCGTTAGTAAACTCATTGTTTCACCTTGAAGGCGCTGGAATGTCTATTGGGAGTATAATGTACTCCCTTTTTGTGGAGGATACCTTATCAGTTTAGAACAAACTAATTTCTTTCTGCGTGGGAGGGGCTGTTTTCATATTAAATGAGCTGACTGTTTCCGCTTGATTTTTAGACCGCTTCTTGATGCTGCTATTACCGCATTGTAAAGGCTGGTCTCCTAAAGCTTTAGTAAAATTTGGTAATATTGCTATTCTGTCTTGGTGGTCCTTATTACTCAACATATATGTCATCCAAAATAATTTGGGATTAACCAGAGTGTTTTATTCCCTGAGAGGAAGACTGGTAGAACGCAACAATACTTATTCAATATCCATCCATTTTCTACCGCTTGTCCCTTTCGGGGTTGCGGGGGGTGCAATATCATAATAAAATAAAGAAAAAACTGAACACGTCCTTTTACATTGAAGCTGGTTAACATCTTGGAGAAGCTTTCCGTTCTGCAAGGCGAAAATTATGATTTTTATTTGAGAGCCAGAACAGACAACTGGAGCGTGCAAACCATTGACATGTATTTGCTCGCCCTAACCAAGACAATCGTTATATACAATTTGGCTCCCTCTCCAATGGCCTTTACAGGATCTTGCAGTCAACGCCACAGTGAGACCATTGCAGCGAAAGACGCTCTGAATCCCTTCCCCCTTTTTCAAAGAAACCCTGAAATGTTGCCTCTGTTCCGTGATGCCGAACAGAGAGACTTCCAAACCTACGGACAAACACGCACCCATGGACTACTACTACACAGATATCCGTGGAACAGCCTGGATGATGCCTTAAAAATGTTCCAGTTCAATTAACACATTAAAAAAAAAAAAATCAAAACCAATGTCTTGAAAAAATATATCGCTCTAGAATAGGGGTGCCCAAACGTTTGGCCTCCAAGGGCTAAAGTGAAAATGCACTAATGGTTCGCAGGCCAAATAACATTTTTTACCATGCAACAACACCACGAGTGAGGAATTGAGTCTCATACCGCCATACATAAATATAAGGTAGTAGAGCTTGTCACACAGACTGTGTGCCTAATTCAGTTAACATGCAACGGTGAATTTTTTATGTACATTTTTAACCTCAAAACTTTCAAAACAGTCAGTTTCTGCATATTTTCGCCATTTCCAGGTGTTGTTCTGTAACCCACTCCTCCTAAATATTTCATCTGATTGCTTTCAAACTTTACCCAGACAGATTAGACATATGGAGGATGCAAAATTTCGAAGCGTTTAGGTTTTCATTATAAGACGTGGGAGAAGCGTAGCGACCAAGATTATATTTCCCCACAGAGCGTCAAATCGTTACAACCTTACCGCAGAGCAGGGGTTTTATAAAATTCAACCATAACTAGTTAGCCTGTAAAAAAATACATATATTTATAGATTTTAAGATTAAAAATCTTGCAGCTCAGTCATAAGAATTTTACCTTAAAATTGACGGTGTTTTTGTACACCAAATTACCGCAAATTGAAAAACAGTATTACTATTATTTTCACGTTAGCAACCGAGCTGCTACTTTTTTACTGTGAAATGTGCGTTCCCTGTTTTTACAGTGCATTACTGTACATGAAAAAATGGTACCACTGATGATTTTACAGTGAATTTCTGGCGACTGAGCTGCCAGATTTTTAGAGTACAGCCTTGCCGACATGCCATCCATGATTGTGCAGCTTGAAATAGGCCAGTATGAATATGAATTACATTTTGTAGTCACCCTTTTGCGGGACAAACGAAATGACACGACGGGCCAAATTTGGCCCGCGGGCCCCACTTTGGGCATCCATGCTCTAAAATAAACACAAGTACACTATGATCAATGCTAACAAAAACTAAATGTGGTAGATAAATACTAATGGAAACATACATGTTTGCATATAGTATATTATTGGTACAAATATTAACCAACATGTATGAGTGTACATTGATATTACATAATTGTTGGTATGTACAGTACAGGCCAAAAGTTTGGACACACCTTATTCACAACACAACTGATAGTCCCAACCCCATTGATAAAGCAAGAAATTCCACGAATCAACCCTGATAAGCCACACCTGTGAAGTGAAAACCATTTCAGGTGACTACCTCTTGAAGCTCACCGAGAGAATGCCAAGAGTGTGCAAAGCAGTATTCAGAGCCAAGGGTGGCTATTTTGAAGAAACTAGAAAAGTATCAGTTATTTCACCTTTTTTTGTTAAGTACATAACTCCACGTGTTCATTCATAGTTTTGATGCCTTCAGTGACAATCTACAATGTAAATAGTCATAAAAATAAAGAAAAGCATTGAATGAGAAGGTGTGTGCATACTTTTGGCCTGTACTGTATTTACTCTGTATGTATTTGTATAGTTATTTTCGTGTATTTGTAATATGTTTTTAAAGGAAATCTAAACGAAATAAGTGTTTAACTTCAGCCTAAACCCTTTCGGTCTGTAAAATTGTTTTTCTTCTTTTCGTTGACCACTGACCCCCCCAATGGAGCAGCAACTGTGGTGGCAATAGATTGGGGCCGGATGCTTGCCCCATCCCCCTAATTGCAAATCTCAAGTTTTGTGTGTCGTAGGATGTATATGTGCTTTGCTGAAGGTTTTTTCCTGGTGTCAAAGTGGATTTCACCCAACCACACACACACACACACACACATACACACGCACACACACACACACACACACACACACACACACACACACACACACACGCACGCACGCGCACACACAAATTCTTGTATTTGTTACCTTCTTGAGAAATTCGAAAATGCCTATACCTCTTTAGGACCACCCTTTCTAGATATTTAAAGATTTGTATTTACAACATTAATAATATATACATACTATGCAAATATAAAAAACGTACTCTTTTAGTTTTTGTTTTTTTTAAATTGGTTTTTAATCTTCATTATTTACTTCAAGTAATTACAGTATGTCTCTATATACATATTTATTTGATTAATTTTGGCCAAAGGGGGCGCAATTGAATTTCTTACTCACACTTGTTATTTCATATGTTGGCCAGAGGGGGAGCACTTTTAACGCCGACACACAGTCAATTTGAAAAATCCCTCTATTTTGGGACCACCCTAATTTTGATAGATTTCACCACCAGGGGTGCAAATGAGACATTCTCTATTAGATGCAATGGTTATCCGTAATGGGACCACGATTTACAGTATGTCCTAACTTGTTCACTGGTCCTCATATGGACGGTACTTCTCTTTGATGATGTCTCAAGAAGGGTAGAAATACAAGAACCCAAACACCACACACACTCTTGTATTTGTTACCTTCTTGAGGAATCCGAAAAATGCCTACCTCTTTTGGACCACCCTTTCTAGATATATAAAGATTTGTATTTACAACATTAATAATATACTGTATACATACTATGCTTTTAGTTAATTATTATTTTTTGGGATTTTTTGTTTTTTATTGGTTTTTAATCTTCATTATTTACTTCAAGTAATTACAGTATGTCTCTATATACATATTTAATTCATTTAGGCCAAAGGGGGCGCATTTCAATTTCTTACAGACACGTGTTGTTTCATATGTTGGCCAGAGGGGGAGCACTTTTAAAAATCCCTCCTTTTTGGGACCACCCTAATTTTGATAGATTTTACCACCAGGGGTGCAAATGAGACATTCTCTATTAGATGCAATGGTTTTCCGTATTGGGACCATGATTTATGTCCTAACTTGTTCACCGGTCCTCATGTGGAAGGTACTTCTCCTTGCGTTTATCAACAGGGATACACTTAAGACCCTTGCCAGTGCCCTCATACAGTGTCATTTTGACTATGCCTGCGCCTCATGGTTCACCAGTATCCCCAAGCCACTAAAAACAAAACTGCAAACTTCCCAAAACAAGCTGGTGAGACTCCTGCTTAACCTCCCAAACAGGACTCACCTAACTCAAGCCCACTTTACCAAATTGGGATGGCTTATAGTTGAGGAAAGAGTACACCAAATCGCTATGTGCGTGGTATTCAAAATACTCAGAGAAACTGTTCCCAAGTACCTGTCAAACTATTTCACCAGAGTAAGTGATGCTCACAGGTACTTCACGAGACGGAGTTCGTCAGACCTCGTCTCCCCCAAATTCAAGACTCTCATGGGAAAAAATGCATTCTACTATTTTGCCACCACAGAGTGGAATGCACTACCAACAGAGCTTAAAATCCGAACATCCTTACTATATTTTAAAACTGCCATAAAACCATGGCTCGGCTCAACCTCTACCTGATCTGAACCAAAATTGATCCTCAGCAACTTTCCGAAGCATCAAGCAGGTTTATTTGTGGTTATAGTCTATATATATTTTCTCATTCTGTTTTGCACACTCTTGGAGTCAACATGTGCATAGTCTAGTCATCTACATAGTGTCATGTACATAGTGTATATACACCCCCCCCCCCCGCCACCCATTTTTTGTATATATTGTTTTTCAAATCACCTGACATGTGTACTGTGTTTTATATACATGTTACAGGTTATACTTTTTATTATTGAATGTATCAAATGTGATGAATATCTAATGGACCACAATGGAACAAGCCTTTTGGCTTTTTGTGCCATCCATTTGCCTTTTTAAAGCATTACATGGATTCAATTCTTTAAGGTGTCAATAAACTTCTCAATCAATCAATCAATCAATCAATTTTGATGTCTCAAGAAGGGTCGAAATGCAAGAACACACACACACACACACAGGAGCTTACTTTGGAATTTGCCGTACTCCTCGCCCCAAGTTTACTTTTTCCCTACCATTTTTCACGGTGCGCCTTGTGGCAACCCATTAGTCTTACTGTTCTGTCCACCATGTCATTGTTTATCTGTCCTTAGACAGTTTATACTGTAAACAAAATGTATTTGTACTTTTTAAGTGCAATGACGATAAAGTTATTCCATTCCTTTCATAGCGCATGTTTAGTCAGTGAAGTGTGTGAAGTGAATTATATTTATATAGCGCTTTTCTCTAGTGACTCAAAGCGCTTTACATAGTGAAACCCAATATCTAAGTTACATTTAAACCAGTGTGGGTGGCACTGGGAGCAGGTGGGTAAAGTGTCTTGCCCAAGGACACAACAGCAGTAAGTTGGATGGCGGAAGCGGAGATCGAACCTGGAACCCTCAAGTTTTGCTGGCACGGCCACTCTACCAACTGAGCTATGCCGCCCCAATGAAAAGTAAACACAACAGTAAAGACAAGATCCCTGAGATGTTATTTATGTGCATAGCAGTGTTTTTAATCCATGTTCTGCTGTATAGTCAACATAAATGTTAAGTAAATAAAGGCCAGGAAATTAAAGGTTTGGTCCCTCATGGCTTATTTATACTGGTCAAATAAAAAACCTATTTTCTTTATTTTGTCCCAGAGTCTTATTCACCTTCATCGCATTCGTCTATTGATTTTATAAGATCCATGAATGGCCGTAAAAAGCTAACCTCTGAGTTCCAATTCTAATGAAATATTCTACCACATAAAAGGTGCAGCAGTAGTGTTCATCATTACGTTTGATTCGCACCTGCCGCGGGTTTCTACAGTTTAACCCAAACTTCAGGGATACAGTGGTACCTAGATTAATGTTTTTTTTAATGATATACGAGCTGTCTCTTGGCTAATTGCTTTTCCTTAAGTTGCAGCCAAAAGTGTGAGCTAGCGAATGTCCGTTACAGCCGCCCAAAACACCCGTTCTTACTCGCATTAGCTTATAGCTAGAAAGTGACACAACTTTGTTTTTTGAACCATGGGAAAAAAGAATGTGCGTGTGAAGGACAGTACTGAGAAAAAGAAGTAGATGACATTCGTTGAATTAAAGAAATAAATCATCAAAAACATGGCCAACTTGGAGAAGCAGTTGGAGCGTAGCACTGCTGGTCCGCACTATAAAGAAGGAGAATGAGTCGATGACGCCATCTAAGGACGTTGTAATAAAATCTAAACGGGGGACATGTTTCCATGAAAATTTCGAGAAGCTGCAGAAGGTGTGTAGCAGCTCGAAGGAGATAAGAGTGGAACTTTCTTGCCACAACACACGCATTTCTACTTCAATGTAAATGCTCTATCTTATTTTTGATTAATAAAGTACTGTATTTTTTTGTATCACATTCTACTGTATTGTTTTTGGAGTTGTAGGTGTCCTGATCTGATATTTGTTATCAAATATTGGCCTGATAAATATATTTTTTTAAACTATTAGACTGTATCGGCCTGCATCTAACGTCCAATTGAAGAACTCTGATACAAGCAGACCGTCTACCATCTCTTTATCACCTTTTAAGAGTATTTACACAGTAAAACTGAACATGCAGAAATAAAGTATGGCATGATTTACAAGCGATACAAAATAACTTCATTCCCACGTAAAACAAATGCGTTAAATACATTAAATTAACTGTATGCTAAGTTGCCTTGGATCTGCCACATAAATGCTACTCCAAGTTAGCATTTTACATATATATACAGTATGTACACACACACATGTATATTTACACACATATATATATATATATATATATATATATATATATATATATATATATATATATATATATATATATATATATATATATATATATATGTATATATATATATATATATATATATATATATATATATATATATATATATATAAATATATATATATATACATATATATATATATATATATATATATATATATATATATATATATATATATATATATACATATATATATATATATATATATATATATATATATATATATATATATATATATATATATATATATATATACACACACACAAATAGATAAGTTTATTTGTATATATAATCACTTATTCTTCTGTTAAAGTTAAGTTAAAGTTAAAGTACCAATGATTGTCACACACACTAGGTGTGGTGAAATTTGTCCTCTGCATTTGACCCATCCCCTTGTTGTTTGATACTTTACATTAGGTTTGGATGATACCACAAATTTGGGTATCAATCCGATACCAAGTCGTTACAGGATCATACATTGGTCATAATCTAAGTCCTCATGTGTCCAGGGACATATTTCCTGAGTTTATAAACATAATATAATTTTTTTTAAAACGAAAGAAGATGCTGTGATGCCAAAAAATATCCACATAATCATAGTAGTATCGACTAGATACGCTACTGTACTTGGTATCATTACAGTGGATGTTAAGTGTAGATCCACCAAGGTGTTTGTTTACATTGTGACGCCAGTGAGCTACGGTTTGTAGTGAAGCATGTTTAGCTATTCCTCGTCCTGCAGGGATGGTACTTGTAAGAAACTCACTTTATTTGTCGCCATGGAGGGGAGGATTAGTGATTTAGAAGTAGCTACAACACTGCAGACTGGGGACCTTTTCAGAGGCGGTATAGTACCGAAAATGATTCATTAGTATTGCGGTACTATACTAATACCGGTATACCGTACAACCCTAGTGTGTGTACATATATATATATTGTGAATGTGAGTGTGAATGTTGTCTGTCTATCTGTGTTGGCCCTGCGATGAGGTGGCAACTTGTCCAGGGTGTACCCCGCCTTCCGCCCGATTGTAGCTGAGATAGGATCCAGCGCCCCCCACGACCCCAAAGGGAATAAGCGGTAGAAAATGGATGGATGGATGGATACACACACACACACACACACACACACACACACACACACACACACATATATTTATACATATACATGCATGCAGTTGGCTTTTGGCCCCCGGCCAATATTTTATTTTTTTCAAAAAGTTTGGACACCCCTGATGTAATGTATCGTATTTGTGTTTTATTTACGCATTTAATGTAAACACACTTCAAAATAGAGAAATAGAGAAGCTGAATACCAGGGAGTGAGAACCGTGCAATGAATATGATATGATCTCGACCCAACACACTGCTGCCATCAGCGCTTTGTATGTGTGTGTATGTATGTGTGTGTGTGTGTGTGTGTGTGTGTGTGTGTGTGTGTGTGTGTGTGTGTGTGTGTTGGGGTAACATCTGTTTCAACACGTCCTGAGACTCTGTGAGTTTGACCTTGCGTCAGCAGACCGGGCCGGGCCTCTCACATCGACTTCTGCGGCATAAACGGGAAGAAGTGACGCTTGAAGCAGACACGCACACAAAAAAAGAGCATCCCCGAATCACACAAACAAAGAACACACACGCACACACACTTGTGATGCCACTCATATCCATCACAGATAAACAAGCTGAGCTCTATATTTATCTGCCTCGGGCCTCCGAAAACACAGTGGCACCGCCGTCTGGCTGGCGTGTTGTCAGATACACAGCTGTTTCCCTTCACACACACACACACACACACACACACACACACACACACAATAACACACACCTCTGGCTGTATGACAATCACATTGTTTGCCACACACATGCAAACACAAGCGGCAGCAGCGCATCTCCAAGTGCAAAGAGATGCAGAAGCAAAAACACACAAGAACCCCTGTGGGGATTTTATTTCCACAAACAAAGGTTCCACTGGAGCTGTGTAACTGTCGACGCTTTTTTCCCCTTCCCCTAATCTCTTCTTCCTGTGCGCTTCTACTACAGCGTCCCCATCCTTTTTCAGCCCACCCACCGACTTGTGCTCTGTCCACACCTCATGTGAATCGCACGATATGGTCATGTAGTGATACGACAAAGCGCAGTATCAAAAGAAAACCAGTGTACAAAATATATAATCTGAGCACTGACTTACTGTTTAAATGATCTCAGATGTGGATTTTGATTGTAGAAGCAGTTTATTCTGATGGTCACAGACACACGTTGGCTTCTCACAGTAGCAACACACCTCCAACATCTGTGGGGGAACAAACGAAACAGGACAAGACACAGTTAGCTCCTCGTTAGCCTAATGCGGGGGTCAGCAAACCGCGGCTCTAGAGCCACTAGCGGCTCTTTAGCGGCGCCTTGGTGGCTCCAGGGAGCTTTCTCAAAAATTTATAAAAATAAAGTCAACATTTTTTTTTTGTTGTAATATGGTTTCTGTAGGGGGACAAATACGACACAAACCTTCTTAATTGTTAAAAAGCCCACTGTTTAATATAATAATAATAATAATGGATTAGATTTATATAGCGCTTTTCTAGACACTCAAAGCGCTTCACAGAGAAGTGAGAACCCATCATTCATTTTTACAACTCATTCATTCATCATTCATTCTCCGGTGTGAGCGGCACCGGGGGCAAGGGTGAAGTGTCCTGCCCAAGGACACAACGGCAGCGATTTTTTTTTGGATGGTAAGAGGCGGGGAGCGAACCTGCAACCCTCAGGTTTCTGGCAAGGCCGCTCAACCCACTACGCCATGCCGCCCCAATATGTTTGTATTTTTGTATGAGAGTATTTGGCAAGCGTCGCTCTGTCCTACTAATTTCAGCGGCCCTTGAACTCACCGTTGTGTGGACTGTGACTAAACAGTTTGTTTGCATGTACAACTTTCTCCGACGCTGCCACAGAAAGATGTGTTCTATGCCACGCCTTCTCATTTTGTCCACCAAAGGTTTAATACGGTGCGTGAATGCACAAAGGTGAGCTTTGCTGCTGTTATTGACTTGTCGGAGTGCTAATCAGGCATATTTGGTCAGTACATGACTGCAAGCTAATCGATGCTAACATGCTATTTAGCCTAGCTGTATGTACATATTGCATCATTATGCCTCGTTTGTAGGTATATTTGAGCTCATTTAATTTCCTTTACTTATGTCCTCTGTGTATTTAATTTATATTTGCATGTCTCATGACACATTATTTGTATGTAATATTGGCTGTATTTTGGATAGTTTTTTGTGTGCCATGTTGTTCCAGACCACAGCAAACGTTACACAGCTTGCAAAGATTATAATAGATCCATTAGAAGAAGACAGCCTGCCGTTTCCTTTAACTTGGACACACACATCTATACCTTTGGCCATTCTAAGACAGTCATTTCCAGGAGTTATCTCACCCTCTGAGAAGTTTTAGTAATGTTTTCCAATGTTGTAAAAATGTGTGGAAAAGATTTGTGTCAGCCTAGTCATTTTGATAGTAGGCTAATATAGCTAATTAGCCACTTACATCATGTGTTGCCATCATTATAACACTTATATAAGTCTTTTAATTTTTTTGCGGCTCCAGACCGATTACTTTTTTGTATTTGTGGTCCAATATGGCTCTTTCAACATTTTGGGTTGCCGACACCTGGCCTAATGGCTAATAACGTCTTTGTGGCTGTGTCACACACAAAAACACTCGACGAAATAAGGTCCACAAGTTAACACAACTATTCAAA
The DNA here is from genome assembly GCF_033978785.1 of Entelurus aequoreus. NCBI lineage: Eukaryota > Metazoa > Chordata > Actinopteri > Syngnathiformes > Syngnathidae > Entelurus > Entelurus aequoreus. The sequence goes on along the minus strand of NC_084733.1, from coordinate 74,071,492 downwards.
AAGTGTAAAATATGACTCATATAAACTCAACAAAGGTTATTATATATAGAAATGAAGTTTATGTTCACAAAACTATGTTTTACAAACTACATTGTGAGAGTGATTAAAAAGTAAACATACCAAGTTCCGACGGCTGCAGAGTGACGTCACTGACTACACTGTAGGTCTGCAAGGACCCACTAATACATCCTTGTAAAATTATATACAGTGTGTAGACAACTAAAACATAAGAAAACAATACATTGTAAGGAAAAATAAAGACACATGTATGTTAGAATAATTATGTATATATTATCACACTAACTTTAGTATGCTTAAAGTCCATTGCTTTAGTTATTAGCTATTGTGCTCAAGTTAGACTTTTCTAATCTATGCAAGGACAAAACTTCTTGTCTGAGGGGTGGCCTCAGCCACAGATGTTATCTTTGTTTTAGCCCGCTAACAGCCAAGGACTTCAAGGACCTCAACGAAGATAAGATGACAGCACGCAGACAAAGCAGAGACTTCAAGGACCTCAACGAAGATAAGATGACAACACGCAGGCGAAGCGGGGACAAGGCGAAATCACAAGGCCCCCAGCACATTCCGTCACGTATCGTGTGTCCTGGACCTGCTTTGCAAAATATATGGGACCACTCCTTTTAGAGGCGGCCTTAGTGTTGTTGACTGTGGAACTGCTGAATAAATAGAGGGACGCAGGAGCTGAACCTTAGAGCGTAGGGAGAGACTGTGACTAAGTGTTCAGCTCCAAGCGTTCTCCTCATGAGCTAAATTGAACTATGTCTCTGATTGATTCCTTGCTTCTTGTCTGATTAATAGATGTCATCAGTGCTTGGACCTGACAATGTAAATGTCAGCAAGTGGAATAATCAACCCCACCACATAGACAAGAAGTTGCACCAAATGTGGAAATATTTCATTTTGGGATTGGAGGGATGGGTACCAATTAGCGGTAACTGGGAATCGATACCGGTACTCAATAGGCTTTTTGTTTTCTTACACTTCTGATTCGGGATGTACATTGTTGGGATTTTATCAATACCGATATCAATATCGATATTCCTTACCGATACCTGTATTCATCAGTACTCTCATTTGTACTATATGTAATTGGTGTACATAAAGATTTGAAAAAAATCATTTTTGTTACCATTTTTAATAGTACAAGAGGTTGTACGCCACCAACATCATGCAACATCTCACAGCAGGGATTGCCTTTAATCAACACTTGCTATTTAAGCCAAACAAGGCTACCATGTTTGCAGTGGTTAGGTCAGGAATTGATACCAAAAACTACCGGTTCTTGGTATACATCCCTACTTCTGAGTCTCATTTGCAAATATTATATAGTAGACTTTGCATGCAGTTGCAGTTCCAAGACGTTGGGAGTAGTGTACATATTACCGTGTGTGGCAGTCTTCAGGAGATAGTCTTTGCCATTAAGTTGAATATGCCAGTTTTGTTGAGCTCTACAAAGTGTGTATACTGTACATGAAGCTGCAAGGTGGCGACTTGTCCAGGGGGTACCCCGCCTTCCGCCCGAATGCAGCTGAGATAGGCTCCAGGAACCCCCGCTACCCCGAAAGGGACAAGCGGTAGAAAATGGATGGATGGATGAATGGATTAAGTATTGTACTTACTACAGACCAGCTGTTTGATTGTAATGTGCATCTTAGATGTAGTTTTAATTACCAGATTTGGAAGTGTTAAAATCGCTTTGTAAAATCGCTAATGCTAACCAGTAGCATGTATATGGGATATTCAATGTAAATTATCATCAATCTAGCACATTTTAAAAAGTAAGAGATTTAATTTCTGAGCGCTTTCTATCAGGGATGCCTGCTCTGTTGGCATAGAAAATGACAAGTTAACAAGATGAAAGGTTCAAAGGCTGTTTTCTCTTTTAGGCAGAAGTCTAATGTCAAAGTGGTGCATTCGTCGATACAGTGGACGCTATTGTGTCATAAACTGCCACCCACTGGTCAGATTTTGGAAGTGCCAAAAAAAGAAAACTTCCCCAAAAAAACAATATTGCTGGCGGAAGTTATTCTACAATGTCCTTGGAAAAACTGAGGAGTAATATAATTGTTAGTACAAGTATACTAACTAATAAAGTACTGACACAGTGTAGTACTCATTTTGTGATTAATCAAGTGTGCCCTTAATCAGACATAATTTATCGTATTGCTAGTTTGTCAAATTTTAAAATATTTTGTCTGCAATAAGTTATTGGCTGCAAATCGAATAATTTATGTTACTCTAATGTAATTTTAATTTCTATAGAAATTTAGCAATATTTTTTGATACTAGTCCTATCTTGAAGTCAGTGCTTCAAGAAATTTATTTTTGCAGTCAGGAAGCAATGTTTTTGCAATACATCTAAGCGTGTTGGACTATTTAAAAACACGCAACCATTTTGTTACAGATGATTACAAACATATTTTATAGTGTTCACAAACTTGTATTCATTCATTCTAAAAGATATATTTAATCGGTTGCAGTTCAAACGCATGTTGTTCACCCTGGTAGACATTTTATTTAAATCTTAAAGAATGTATGTTTTTCTTTTGTTTATGCCAATAGCAAGTTAAAAAAAATCAAATTAAATAAATAAACAAATACAAATGTAAATAATTACTTACATGTATCATTAATTAGTTATAATGGAAAATTAAAGTTTATTAATTATTAATTAATTAAATACAATTACATACTTAATTATTTCATGGTTCTAAGTAATAAAACTATTACATCAATAATTATTTAAGTCATTAAATAGTTATGTGCATAGTTAAATTTACATTAGAATTATTTAAAACACCTCCATGTATTCCAATTATAACTAATTAATGACAAATTTAAGTAAATTAAATAAATCGTGAAATACATAAACCGTGAAATAATTATCTAAATTATGAAATTAACAATTTTTAAAAATATTGGCAAGATTTAATGATTACATAATTACATGTTTAGTTCACATTAAACAAATTATTGGCACATTTAAAAACATGTGTATGTATTTAATTCCAATTATAGTTAATTATAGACACATTGAATTACTTACCTGAAGAAACATTCACGTATTTAATGTGTCCTATTTGACCCTTCATAATTGTGTTTCGAAACGTTGCGTGGAATTCTTGTTTGACCTCGGTAGGAGGCTGCTAATATTCAAAACAATGGCGGAAATGTTCTCCGCGCCCTCCGCCGTCTTCCTTTACGACACCGTCACGTGTTTACGACACAAGTCCTGTGTTTACGACGCGTGACACCGAGTAAACCACTACGGTACATCATTGATTACCTTCTTCCTCCTCTCACTGTGCTAATGTTACACCAGCAGCGCCTCTCGGGCCTAACGAGTGTTTGTCTCCCTCCCACGTCACGGCAGACCCTTCGTCAACACCCCTCCGCCTCCTCTTCGCCGTCGCTGTTTTCATTGTGTGTTTATCACACTGCCAGAGACCTAAAAAAAAACAAATACAACTAAGGGGCGCAGACAGCTGAAGCACAATGTGGCCCCCTGGTGGCAGGCAGAGGTAGCGCGACCTTCCTTCCAGTCTGGGTGTGCACTGTCACGTCTGCGGCTGATTTAGAAGACGCCATGCTGCGCACTGCAGGGCTGCAGGTGGTCAGCATATTTTAGCCTCAAACATAACCCTGTCTACCGGTGTAATATGTTTGCATGCTTTTTGTTTACTGAGCGTGTCGGCGCCACTCCTCAGGCTGTAATATTGCGGAATGAACATTCAATTTGAAGTATGAGAGGGAAGCCTCGACTCAAGCCTTTTTTTTATTCCGGACTATGGAGCGCACCGGTATATAAGCCGCACCCACTACATTTTGGGGGAAAATTCCCATATATTAACCGCCACAGATTTACACAGAAATATTTTGTAAATGTTTGTTTACATGCCTTAATTGTTTCGAGGCGGTGCCTGTGACACCTTTTTTACCAAGTAAATCCAAACTTTTGAGTGCCGTACACCAGTGGTCCCCAACCACCGGGCCGCAGCCCGGTACCGGTCCGTGGATTGATTGGTACCAGGCTGCACAAGAAATAAAATTAAAAAAATTTAAAAAATTAATTTTTATTTTATTAAATCAACATAAAAAACACAATATATACATTATATATCAATATAGAATCAATACAGCCTGCAGGGATACAGTCCGTAAGCACACATGATTGTATTTATGACAAAAAAACAAACAACAACAACAACAAAAACCACAGCTACAAAAAGGTTGGGGACCACTGCCGTACACGGTTGTTATGGTCATGAGACTCACTGCTTTGTTGTGGCGGCTATTTCTCCTTTATTGGTGGCGACCATTTCTTCATTATTGCGGCGGCTATTTCTTCTTCGTCGGTGGCGGCTATTTCTCCTTCATTGGTGGCCGCTTTTTCTTCTTTAATGGTGGCGGCTATTTCTTCTTCGTTGGTGGCGGCGATTTCTCCTTTATAGGTGGAAGCTATTTCTTCTGTTTTGGCGGCGGCTATTTTTCCTTTATTGGTGGCGACCATTTCTTCATTATTGGCGGCGGCTATTTCTTCTTCGTTGGTGGCGGCTATTTCTTCTTCGTCGGTGGTGGCTATTTCTCCTTTATTGGTGGCCGCTATTTCTTCTTTATGGCGGCGGCTATTTCTTCTTCGTCGGTGGCGGCTATTTCTCCTTTATTGGTGGCCGCTATTTCTTCTTTAATGGTGGCGGCTATTTCTTCTTCGTTGGTGGCGGCTATTTCTCCTTTATAGGTGGAAGCTATTTCTTCTTCGTTGGTGGTGGCTATTTCTTCTTCATTGGTGGCGGCTACTTCTTCTTTGTTGGTGGCGGCCATTTCTTCTTCATTGGTGGCGGCTATTTTATCTTCCTTGGGGGTGGCTATTTCTTCTTCTTTGGTGGCGGCAATTTATTCTTCTTTGATAGCTGCTATTTCTGTACCGAGGATGTCGTTGTGGCTTGTACAGCCCTTTGAGACACTTGTGATTTAGGGCTATATAAATAAACATTGATTGATTGATTGATTGATTATTTGTTGGTGGGTATTTCTTCTTCCGCGGCTATTTTTTATTCGATGGTGGTGGCTATTTCTTCTTCATTGGTGGCGGCTATCTCTCCTTTATTGGTGGCGGCTAATTCTTCTTTAATGGTGGCGGCTATTTCTCCTTTATTGGTGGCGTCTATTTCTTCTTTAATGGTGGCGGCTATTTCTTCTTCGTTGGTGGCGGCTATTTCTCCTTTATAGGTGGAAGCTATTCTTCATTGGTGGTGGCTATTTGTTCTTCATTGGTGGCGGCTACTTCTTCTTTGTTGGTGGCGGCCATTTCTTCTTCATTGGTGGTGGCTATTTTATCTTCATTGGTGGTGGCTATTTCTTCTTCTTTAGTGGCGGCTATTTCTTCTTCTTTGATAGCTGCTATTTATTCTTTGTTGGTGGCGGGTATTTCTTCTTCCTTGGTAGCGGGTATTTTTTCTTCGATGGTGGTGGCTATTTCTTCTTCATTGGTGGCGGCTACTTCTTCTTCGTTGGTGGCAGCTATTTCTCCTTTATTGGTGGCCGCTATTTATTCTTTAATGGTGGCGGCTATTTCTTCTTCGTTGGTGGCGGCTATTTCTCCTTTATAGGTGGAAGCTATTTCTTCTTCGTTGGTGGTGGCTATTTCTTCTTCATTGGTGGTGGCTACTTCTTCTTTGTTGGTGCTGCCATTTCTTCTTCATCGGCTATTTTATCTTTCTTTGTGGTGGCTATTTCTTCTTCTTTGGTGGCGGCTATTTCCTCTTCTTTGGTAGCTGCTATTTATTCTTCGTTGGTGGCAGGTATTTCTTCTTCCTTGGTAGCGGCTATTTCTTCTTCGTTGGTGGCGGGTATTTCTTCTTCTTTGGTAGCTGCTATTTATTCTTCGTTGGTGGCGGGTATTTCTTCTTCTTTGGTAGCGGCTATTTCTTCTTTGTTGGTGGCGGCGATTTTATTCTTTGTTGGTGGCGGCTAATTCTTCTTCATTGGTTGCGGCTATATCTTTTTTATTGGTATCGGTTATTTTTCTTTTTTGTTGACGGCTAATTCTTCTTTGTTGGTGGCAGCTATTTGTTTTTTATTAGCGGCAGCTATTTCTTCTTTGTTGGGGCCACATATATGTATGTTGGGAAATTAGTTATTTACACTGAAATAATTTGTAAATGTTTATTTACATATCTTAATTGTTTTCAAACGGTGCCTTTGGCACTGCAGTAAAACGGCCGACCAACAAACCAGAAGTCATCGTCATGGAAACGCCAGCTGCAGAAGCTATCTCTCCAATCAGCTTAACAGACTCACTAACTCCACTGTGACGTTTTGAGGAATTTACGAAACTGAAACAATACAAAAAGAATGCCATTGTAAGTTATAATACTAACACAGACATTTGTATGCGTGTTAGCATATTAGCTAATGCTAACGACGCCAGCTTCGTTACATTACGATAGCACGTACAAATATGCATGAAAACACTCACACATTAGACGGTTTAGTAAGTATAAACAGTTTTAGTTATATTGTAAAACGTACAAACGTTACTTGAAGTGATGAATGACCGTTAGAAGACAGAACGGCACTTCTACTTCCGGTTCAAAACTGTAAACAGCAGGAAAAACTTGTGGGCATTCACCCATGAGTTAACTCATGCTAAAGATGGCACCATAGCACAAACAATAACACATCATTTAAGTATATTTGCATGTGTTTAATAAAAACAATTTGCTTTATGGCAAAATTAGCTGCAGGGTTCAAAGTGTAAGAAAAAGTAGTGGCCTGTAGTCCGGAACTCACGGTATAGTTGGTAGAGTGGCCGTGCCAGCAATCGGACGGTTGCTGGTTACTGGGGTTCAATCCCCACCTTCTACCATCCTAGTCACGTCCGTTGTGTCCTTGGGCAAGACACTTCACCCTTGCTCCTGATGGCTGCTGGTTAGCGCCTTGCATGGCAGCTCCCGCCATCAGTGTGTGAATGTGTGTGTGAATGGGTGAATGTGGAAATACTGTCAAAGCGCTTTGAGTACCTTGAAGGTAGAAAAGCGCTATACAAGTATAACCCATTTATCATTTATCATTTATCTATTGGAAATAATGGAAATCATCTGTTCCAGAGTCAAACTATCAACGTGCACAATCCAGTGAAAAGAGAGCTGAGCTAATGCTGCTCTGTCTGGCTCTCTCGCTGACGTCACGCGTCACATAAAGGCACGCACTCACACACTCTGCTCTCATGAAACGTCTTTCAACTGTATATGCCAGATATATCTTTTTTTTAAGTAACACAACCATTACATTTGGCAAATTTTCAAATGTTCCAAACACTAGTACTCTGACTCGCCAAACAAGGAGAAGTGGGGACCATTTTGAGCTAGCAGGCGCACATCTCTACAATTTTTAACCAGCGGAACCCAGCGGGTTTTTTTTATGAAACCTGTTCAGGTAAACTAAGCAATTCTTTTTTTTTTTTTTTTTGCTGAATGATAAAAAAAATTATTTTACTGCTTTAAATGAAATGAAATTAATTTAAAAAAATGATATCAAAAATGAAATTAAATGGAATGAATGAACAAATATATGTATAAATAAATATATACAAATATATACACTATCCAAGATCAAATACTTTTCTCAACTGAAATTTAAGACAAAAATAAAATATTTGCAGTGTTACTTACCTCTCTGTATTTATATCTGAAGCAGCACTATCTATCCTCCGTGAGAACTTCCAATGTGTTCAGCTGTGATCAATTTATTTAATCTGTCCTTCAGCTGGTGTAAAGGTCACTGTACATCACTGATGTATATACATTTATATATTAATATACAATATTCAGTATTGGTATATAAATATATATATATATATATATATATATATATATATATATATATATATATATATATATATATATATATATATATATATATATATATATATATATATATATATATATATATATATATATATATATATACATACATATATATTTTCTTTTTAATTTCAATTTTTTTTTTTTTGTCCTGTCCAGCTTCTCAGATACATATATTTTTAATATATTCAGCTATATATACAGTAAGGGCCAAAATTTTGGACATAACCTTCTCATTTAATGCATTTTCTTTATTTTCATGACTATTTACATTGTAGATTGTCACTGAAGGCATCAAAACTATGAATGAACACATGTGGAGTTATGTACTTAACAAAAAAAGGTGAAATAACTGAAAACATGTTTTATATTCTAGTTTCTTCAAAATAGCCAACCTTTGCTCTGATTACTTTTTCGCACACTCTTGGCATTCTCTCGATGAGCTTCAAGCGGTAGTCCCCTTAAATAGTTTTCACTTCACAGGTGTGCTTGAAGCTCATGGAGAGAATGCCAAGAGTGTGCAAAGCAGTAATCAGGGCAAAGGGTGGCTATTTTGAAGAAACTAGAATATAAAACATGTTTTCAGTTATTTCACCGTTTTTTGTTAAGTACATAACTCCACATGTGTTCATTCATAGTTTTGATGCCTTCAGTGACAATCTACAATGTAAATAGTCATGAAAATAAAGAAAAACATTGAATAAGAAGGTGTGTCCAAACTTGTGGCCTGTACTGTATATATATATATATATATATATATATATATATATATATATATATATATATATATATATATATATATATATATATATATATAGTGGACTGAACAATGAAAATAGCTCAGACTAAAATAGCTCAGACTAAAATGACAAAAAAGACTATTGAACAATATCCTGCCACTTACTTTGCTTTTCTTTTTCTGGGGTGTGTTGGAGTTCAAGTTCTTGCAATATTGTGTTCAGAGTTATGTGCTTTAAAAATATCATGAAACAACATTGACACATTCTGTGGTTGATGTTTTCAAATGTCTGATGCAAATATCAGCATTAGCATTCATCTGTTTGCTGCCTCATGTTGTCATAAAGGACATGTAGAACTAGATGTGACCTGATTCTGCTCGTCAAACACCAGGCACTCTTTCATTCCCACAACATGAAACTGGAGATGTTTTATCATGTTTGTTGTGCAGCCAACTTTGCACAATAGAACAGCTTTTTTTTTCAAACTTTTGAGTGCTGTACACACTTGTTATGGTCATGAGACACACTGCTTTGTCATAGCACCTATTTCTTCTTTATTGGCGGCGGCTGTTTCTTCTTTATTGGTGGCGGCTATTGCTTCTTTGTTGGCGGCGTCTATTTCTTCTCTGTTGGCGGCGGCTATTTCTTCTTTATTGGTGGTGGTTATTTCTTCTTTGTTGGTGGTGGTTATTCTTTGTTGGTGACGGCTATTTCTTCTTCATTGGTGGCAGCTATTTCTTCTTCCTTGGTGGCGGCTATTTCTTCTTCCTTGGTGGCAGCAATGTTTTTCTTTGTTGGTGGCGGCTAATTATTCTTCGTTGGTGGCAGCTATTTCTTTTTTATGGGTGGCTGCAATTTTTCTTTGTTGTCGGTGGCTAGTTCTTCTTCGTTGGTGGCGGCTATTTATTCTTCATCAGTGGCGGTTATTTCTCCTTTATTGGTGGCCGCTATTTCTTCTTCATCGGTGGCGGTTATTTCTCCTTTATTGGTGGCCGCTATTTGTTCTTCGTTGGTGGTGGCTATTTTTCTTTACTGTTGCCGGCTATTTCTTCTTTGTAGGGGCTACCTATTTCTTCATTATTGGTGGCAGCTATTTGTTTTTCATTGGTGGCGGCTATTTATTTTTCATTGGTAGCACCTATTTCTTCTTCATTGGTAGCGGCAATTTCTTCTTTGTTGGTGCTAGCTATTTGTCCTTTATTGGTGGCCGCTATTTCGTCTTCGTTGGTGGTGGCTATTTTTCTTTACTGTTGCCGGCTATTTCTTCTTTGTTGGGGCTAGCTATTTCTTCACTATTGGTGGCAGCTATTTGTTTTTCATTGGTGGCGGCTATTTATTTTTCATTGGTAGCACCTATTCCTTCTTCATTGGTAGCGGCAATTTCTTCTTTGTTGGTGCTAGCTATTTCTTCTTCATTGGTGGCAGCTATTTCTTTTTCATTGGTGGTGGTTATTTCTTCTTCTTTGGTAGCGTCAATTTTTTTATTTGTTAGTGGTGGCTCTTTCTTCTTCGTTGGTGGCGACTATTTCTTTTTTTATCGGTGGCGGCTATTTTTATTGATTGTTGGCGGCTATTTCTTCTTTGTTGGGGCTAGCTATTTCATCATTATTGGTGGCAGCTATTTGTTTTTCATTGGTGGCGGCTATTTATTTTTCACTGGTAGCACCTATTCCTTCTTCATTGGTAGCGGCAATTTCTTCTTTGTTGGTGCTAGCTATTTCTCCTTTATTGGTGGCCGCTATTTCTTCTTCGTTGGTGGTGGCTATTTTTCTTTACTGTTGCCGGCTATTTCTTCTTTGTTGGGGCTAGCTATTTCTTCATTATTGGTGGCAGCTATTTGTTTTTCATTGGTGGCGGCTATTTATTTTTCATTGGTAGCACCTATTCCTTCTTCATTGGTAGCGGCAATTTCTTCTTTGTTGGTGCTAGCTATTTCTTCTTCATTGGTGGCAGCTATTTCTTTTTCATTGGTGGTGGTTATTTCTTCTTCTTTGGTAGCGTCAATTTTTTTATTTGTTAGTGGTGGCTCTTTCTTCTTCGTTGGTGGCGACTATTTCTTTTTTTATCGGTGGCGGCTATTTTTATTGATTGTTGGCGGCTATTTCTTCTTTGTTGGGGCTATCTATTTCATCATTATTGGTGGCAGCTATTTGTTTTTCATTGGTGGCGGCTATTTATTTTTCATTGGTAGCACCTATTTCTTCTTCATTGGTAGCGGCAATTTCTTCTTTGTTGGTGCTAGCTATTTCTCCTTTATTGGTGGCCGCTATTTCGTCTTCGTTGGTGGTGGCTATTTTTCTTTACTGTTGCCGGCTATTTCTTCTTTGTTGGGGCTAGCTATTTCTTCATTATTGGTGGCAGCTATTTGTTTTTCATTGGTGGCGGCTATTTATTTTTCATTGGTAGCACCTATTCCTTCTTCATTGGTAGCGGCAATTTCTTCTTTGTTGGTGCTAGCTATTTCTTCTTCATTGGTGGCAGCTATTTATTTTTCATTGGTGGTGGTTATTTCTTCTTCTTTGGTAGCGTACATTTTTTTATTTGTTAGTGGTGGCTCTTTCTTCTTCGTTGGTGGCGACTATTTCTTTTTTTATCGGTGGCGGCTATTTTTATTGATTGTTGGCGGCTATTTCTTCTTTGTTGGGGCTAGCTATTTCATCATTATTGGTGGCAGCTATTTGTTTTTCATTGGTGGCGACTATTTATTTTTCATTGGTAGCACCTATTTCTTCTTCATTGGTAGCGGCAATTTCTTCTTTGTTGGTGCTAGCTATTTCTCCTTTATTGGTGGCCGCTATTTCTTCTTCGTTGGTGGTGGCTATTTTTCTTTACTGTTGCCGGCTATTTCTTCTTTGTTGGGGCTAGCTATTTCTTCATTATTGGTGGCAGCTATTTGTTTTTCATTGGTGGCGGCTATTTATTTTTCATTGGTAGCACCTATTCCTTCTTCATTGGTAGCGGCAATTTCTTCTTTGTTGGTGCTAGCTATTTCTTCTTCATTGGTGGCAGCTATTTCTTTTTCATTGGTGGCGGTTATTTCTTCTTCTTTGGTAGCGTCAATTTTTTTATTTGTTAGTGGTGGCTCTTTCTTCTTCGTTGGTGGCGGCTATTTCTTTTTTATCGGTGGCGGCTATTTTTATTGATTGTTGGCGGCTATTTCTTCTTTGTTGGGGCTAGCTATTTCTTCGTTATTGGTGGCAGCTATTTCTTTTTCATTGGTGGCGGCTATTAATTTTTCATTGGTAGCACCTATTTCTTCTTCATTGGTAGCGGCAATTTCTTCTTTGTTGGTGCTAGCTATTTATTTGTCATTGGTGGCGGCTATTTATTTTTCTTTGGTAGCGGCAATTGTTTTCTTTGTTGGTGGCGGCTCTTTCTTCTTCGTTGGTGGCGGCTATTTCTTTTTTATCGGTGGTGTCTATTTTTCTTGATTGTTGGCGGCTATTTCTTCTTTGTTGGGGCTAGCTATTTCTTCATTATTGGTGGCGGCTATTTATTTTTCATTGGTGGCGGCTATTTATTTTTCATTGGTAGCACCTATTTCTTCTTCATTGTTAGCGGCAATTTCTTCTTTGTTGGTGCTAGCTATTTCTCCTTTATTGGTGGCCGCTATTTCGTCTTCGTTGGTGGTGGCTATTTTTCTTTACTGTTGCCGGCTATTTCTTCTTTGTTGGGGCTAGCTATTTCTTCATTATTGGTGGCAGCTATTTGTTTTTCATTGGTGGCGGCTATTTATTTTTCATTGGTAGCACCTATTCCTTCTTCATTGGTAGCGGCAATTTCTTCTTTGTTGGTGCTAGCTATTTCTTCTTCATTGGTGGCAGCTATTTCTTTTTCATTGGTGGCGGTTATTTCTTCTTCTTTGGTAGCGTCAATTTTTTTATTTGTTAGTGGTGGCTCTTTCTTCTTCGTTGGTGGCGGCTATTTCTTTTTTATCGGTGGCGGCTATTTTTAATGATTGTTGGCGGCTATTTCTTCTTTGTTGGGGCTAGCTATTTCTTCATTATTGGTGGCAGCTATTTCTTTTTCATTGGTGGCGGCTATTCATTTTTCATTGGTAGCACCTATTTCTTCTTCATTGGTAGCGGCAATTTCTTCTTTGTTGGTGCTAGCTATTTATTTGTCATTGGTGGCGGCTATTTATTTTTCTTTGGTAGCGGCAATTGTTTTCTTTGTTGGTGGCGGCTCTTTCTTCTTCGTTGGTGGCGGCTATTTCTTTTTTATCGGTGGCGTCTATTTTTCTTGATTGTTGGCGGCTATTTCTTCTTTGTTGGGGCTAGCTATTTCTTCATTATTGGTGGCGGCTATTTATTTTTCATTGGTGGCGGCTATTTATTTTTCATTGGTAGCACCTATTTCTTCTTCATTGTTAGCGGCAATTTCTTCTTTGTTGGTGCTAGTTATTTCTTCTTTTTTGGTAGCAGCTATTTCTTTTTCATTGGTGGCAGCTATTTCTTCTTCTTTGGTAGCAGCAATTTTTTTATTTGTTGGTGGCGGCTCTTTCTTCTTCGTTGGTGGCGACTATTTGTTTTTTATCGGAGGCGGCTATTTTTCTTGATTGTTGGCGGCTATTTCTTCTTTGTTGGTGCTAGCCATTTGGTCGGCTATTGTCCACATGCGGCGGGGAACAGAAGGGCTGTTTATGCCGGCCGACACGCAGGGGTGAGATAGTCTTTTTGACAGCACGTTTGCTCCTGCCTTCAGCGCGACACAGTGCCAATGCATCCTCACTCTACTGGCCATAGAGAGTGAGGGGCATGCTGGTCTTCAAGTGATGACATGGAAGGTTGGTGGAAGGTGTTGACGATGTGCGGTAAAATGAGAAAATTAAAAGGATTTTAAGTGCGCCTTATAGTCCGGGAAAAAAATGCCGATATACCAAAATATTGGTATTGTGTCAACCCTAATATGAACAGTACGTTATATCATGACACGGTCAGTAGCACACCATAAATAGAGTGAAAAGTTGAAATGAATATGATCTGTATGTATGGCCATCAGCAGCAGAAAACCCTGATCATCAAGAATCCAAAGGTACGTCATATTCAGGTGTTCCCCAGATGCTGATGTAAGTTAACAACGTGAGAGGCTGGTGGCGACATGAAGGAGAGAACCAGAGCGCGTCGTTACTCTGACTTCACGCTGAGCACTAACGAGCAGCACGCACACACGGACGCCACGAAATGAGGAGCATGAAAGTCGATGGCATATCAATAAAAGCGGCGAGATCTGTCATTTGGCTAAAAAGAGCAACGTTGGCCTTTTTTGTTTATGTCTCCATCATTACGACAACAAAAGAGTGGTTTGACGTCCTGAGGGATGATGAGTGTCTTTATTAAAAACCTGACATGGCAGGCAAAATATCCTCACAGCCACTCAGGAAATGGAAATAAAATGTAGTACAGTTGGTTGGGCACTAATATACCACCATACCATCACAGATGCTGGCTTTTGAACTTTGCGCCTATAAGTTAAAGTACCAATGATTGTCACACACACACTAGGTGTGGTGAAATGTGTCCTCTGCATATGACCCATCCCCTTGATCACCCCCTGGGAGGTGAGGGGAGCAGTGGGCAGCGGTGTAGCCGCGCCCGGGAATCATTTTTTGGTGATTTAACCCCCAATTCCAACCCTTGATGCTGAGTGCCAAGCAGGGTAGTAATGGGTCCCATACTTTAACTTAACAATCCGGATGGTTCTTTAACTCTTTGGTCCGGAGGACACAACGTCCACAGTTTCCAAAAACAATTTGAAATGAGGACTTTTCCACTTTGTATCAGTCCGTCTTTGATGAGCTCGGGCCCAGCGAAGCAGGCGGCGTTCCTGGGTGTTGTTGATAAATGGCTTTCGCTTTGCATAGTAGAGTTTTAACTTGCACTTACAAATGTGGTGACAAACTGTAGTTACTGACAGTGGTTTTCTGAAGTGTTCCTGAGCCCATGTGGGGATATCCTTTACACACTGATGTCGCTTTTTTATGCAGTACCCCCTGAGGGATCAAAGGTCATGGGCATTGCCGCTTACGTGCAGTGATTTCTCCAGATTCTCTGAACGTTTTGATGATTTTACGGACCATAGATGGTGAAATACCTAAATTCCTTGCAATAGCTAGTTGAGAAATGTTGTTCTTAAACTGTTCAACAATTTGCTCACACATTTGTTCACAAAGTGGTGACTCTCGCCCCATTCTTGTTTGTGAATGACTGAACATTTCATGGAAGCTGCTTTTATACCCAATTATGGCACCCACATGTTCCCAACTAGCCTGTTCACCTGTAGGATGTTCCAAATAAGTGTTTGATGAGCATTCCTCAACTTTCTCAGTCTTTTTTGCCACTTGTGCCAGCTTTTTTGAAACATGTTGCAGTCATCAAATTCCAAATGAGCTAATATTTGCAATATTGTACAATACTTTGGGGATTTTAATTTGTGGTTAACTTACTTTTTTGCCTAGATGAGAGTTGCAACTGTTAAAATGGGACTTAAAACACTGCCTGTGCAACTAAAAAAAGGGTTTAATGATGGCCAAAGTTTGAGCCTGACACAGATAATTGTCATCGCCATTATACCACCAGGGGGAGACAAAGAACACTACACTAAGGAAAGCGGATTTGGTATAGCCTCCTTCCTGGGTGGATCTCGCATGAGAGGAAAGAAATGCAATCTGCTGAAAATGATGGAAAGCGCCACTCTACATAGCAACTGATGCTGTGGTTAGATTTGCCGCAAAACATATTTTCAGATGTTTAGCACTCTACTGCCATCTGGAGGCTTAAGTGCGTAGTGAATCCCCCCCCAATTTGTCACGTTTCATGCGTCAGGTAGGGCCTTATGAATCCCCTTCTTATTACAAACAGCAGGTCTTAATGTATGTTATGAATCACTCACATTTGGTTTCTTTTGCTGCTGATGATAAAGAAATAAAATGATATGAGAGTGTTATACAATTATAAGAATTTGTCAAGTGCGGCGACGTCATTAAAGTCAAAAGTTTGTGTTATGTTGAGAAATGAAAGTCTGCAAACATTCTAATGAGTCCAACAATAAAAGAGGTCGTGATTTCAGCTCCCACTCGTTGCGCGCCTTTAGCGTCTTTACGGCTCCGTTGCGTAACAGCGTGGCTTTCCCTTCTTTAGTGGAATAAATGATTTTGCGTGGCATCTTAAAAATATCAAATAATCCACTCATCGCCACGCTGGAACTAAAGAGCAGCTCCTTCTCACCCTCGCAGACGTCACGTTACGTAAGCTCACTCCGGGACGCTTTCTATTAATCGTTGCTAAACGGCGCTTCCCCCACGTTGACGGAAGGTTGGCGTTTGACAAGCGGCAGGTCAGGACTGAGGCTCGCTCTTGAGCTGACGTGAAAAGGACGTTTTTTTCCCCCCCCACACACAAACATCGCCTACTGTAAGTACGAGCAGGCGAGCGCGCCGCCTGCCTTGAAAGTTCTTTAAATATCTCCTCAGTGCTGAGGTGACAAGGCTGCCAGGGCGCGCAGATACTGAGACCAAATGTGAGGAAAGATGAGAAGAGTTTAACGAGCTCACTGAAAGCATCTTACACTAATGTGACGATAACCGTAGAACGTAGCTGCTAAGTTTGATGTCAGGTTGCGACTTCTTTTTAGCTCCTTTGCTTGTTATCATTATCTTCTTTTATCCTCGTGTTTGGATTGCACCAATAACATCAGAAGACCTCAAAGCAAGAGTCCTATTGATTTTGAACAAAAACAAGATGGCTTTTTTTTTTTTTTTTTTTACCACAAAGCATGAGTGCTGCCAGAACTAGGGGAAATGTGGTTCATTTAGGAAACATTAATGTATTGTATGTATATAATATGACATGTGCATGAAAATATGTTTGTGGACAATAACAACATTTGGTATGCTTTGTTCCACATCCAAGCTAGAACTCTATTGATTTTTTAGCTTGTAGTACCACAAAGCATGAGTGCTGCCAACACTAGGGGAAATGTGGTTAATTCAGGAAACATGAATGTATTTTATGTATCTGATATGACATGTGCATGAAAATATGTTTGTGGACAATAACAACATTTGTTATGCTTTGTTCCAAATCCAAGCTAGAACTCTATTGATTTTTTAGCTTGTAGTACCACAAAGCATGAGTGCTGCCAACACTAGGGGAAATGTGGTTAATTCAGGAAACATGAATGTATTTTATGTATCTGATATGACATGTGCATGAAAATATGTTTGTGGACAATAACAACATTTGGTATGCTTTGTTCCACATCCAAGCTAGAACTCTATTGATTTTTTTTAGCTTGTAGTACCACAAAGCATGAGTGCTGCCAACACTAGGGGAAATGTGGTTAATTCAGGAAACATGAATGTATTTTATGTATCTGATATGACATGTGCATGAAAATATGTTTGTGGACAATAACAACATTTGGTATGCTTTGTTCCACATCCAAGCTAGAACTCTATTGATTTTTTAGCTTGTAGTACCACAAAGCATGAGTGCTGCCAACACTAGGGGAAATGTGGTTAATTCAGGAAACATGAATGTATTTTATGTATCTGATATGACATGTGCATGAAAATATGTTTGTGGACAATAACAACATTTGGTATGCTTTGTTCCACATCCAAGCTAGAACTCTATTGATTTTTTAGCTTGTAGTACCACAAAGCATGAGTGCTGCCAACACTAGGGGAAATGTGGTTAATTCAGGAAACATGAATGTATTTTATGTATCTGATATGACATGTGCATGAAAATATGTTTGTGGACAATAACAACATTTGGTATGCTTTGTTCCACATCCAAGCTAGAACTCTATTGATTTTTTAGCTTGTAGTACCACAAAGCATGAGTGCTGCCAACACTAGGGGAAATGTGGTTAATTCAGGAAACATGAATGTATTTTATGTATCTGATATGACATGTGCATGAAAATATGTTTGTGGACAATAACAACATTTGTTATGCTTTGTTCCAAATCCAAGCTAGAACTCTATTGATTTTTTTAGCTTGTAGTACCACAAAGCATGAGTGCTGCCAACACTAGGGGAAATGTGGTTAATTCAGGAAACATGAATATATTTTATGTATCTGATATGACATGTGCATGAAAATATGTTTGTGGACAATAACAACATTTGTTATGCTTTGTTCCACATCCAAGCTAGAACTCTATTGATTCTTTAGCTTGTAGTACCACAAAGCATGAGTGCTGCCAACACTAGGGGAAATGTGGTTAATTCAGGAAACATGAATGTATTTTATGTATCTGATATGACATGTGCATGAAAATATGTTTGTGGACAATAACAACATTTGTTATGCTTTGTTCCAAATCCAAGTTAGAACTCTATTGATTTTTTAGCTTGTAGTACCACAAAGCATGAGTGCTGCCAACACTAGGGGAAATGTGGTTAATTCAGGAAACATGAATGTATTTTATGTATCTGATATGACATGTGCATGAAAATATGTTTGTGGACAATAACAACATTTGTTATGCTTTGTTCCAAATCCAAGCTAGAACTCTATTGATTTTTTAGCTTGTAGTACCACAAAGCATGAGTGCTGCCAACACTAGGGGAAATGTGGTTAATTCAGGAAACATGAATGTATTTTATGTATCTGATATGACATGTGCATGAAAATATGTTTGTGGACAATAACAACATTTGGTATGCTTTGTTCCACATCCAAGCTAGAACTCTATTGATTTTTTAGCTTGTAGTACCACAAAGCATGAGTGCTGCCAACACTAGGGGAAATGTGGTTAATTCAGGAAACATGAATGTATTTTATGTATCTGATATGACATGTGCATGAAAATATGTTTGTGGACAATAACAACATTTGGTATGCTTTGTTCCACATCCAAGCTAGAACTCTATTGATTTTTTTAGCTTGTAGTACCACAAAGCATGAGTGCTGCCAACACTAGGGGAAATGTGGTTAATTCAGGAAACATGAATGTATTTTATGTATCTGATATGACATGTGCATGAAAATATGTTTGTGGACAATAACAACATTTGGTATGCTTTGTTCCACATCCAAGCTAGAACTCTATTGATTTTTTAGCTTGTAGTACCACAAAGCATGAGTGCTGCCAACACTAGGGGAAATGTGGTTAATTCAGGAAACATGAATGTATTTTATGTATCTGATATGACATGTGCATGAAAATATGTTTGTGGACAATAACAACATTTGGTATGCTTTGTTTCACATCCAAGCTAGAACTCTATTGATTTTTTAGGTTGTAGTACCACAAAGCATGAGTGCTGCCAACACTAGGGGAAATGTGGTTAATTCAGGAATCATGAATGTATTTGATCTACATGATATGACATGTGCATGAAAATATGTGTTTGGACAATAACAACATTTGATATGCTTTGTTCCACATCCAAGATAGAACTCTATTGATTTTTTATGTTGTATTACCTCAAAGCATGAGTGCTGCCGACCCTGGGGGAAATGTGGTTGATTCAGGAAACGTGAATGTATTTGATGTATATGATGTATATCTGTGTTGGCCCTGCGATGAGGTGGCGACTTGTCCAGGGTGTACCCCACCTTCCGCCCGAATGCAGCTGAGATAGGCTCCAGCACCCCCTGCGACCCCAAAAGGGACAAGCGGTAGAAAATGGATGGATGGATGGATATGACATGTGCATGAAAATGTGTTTGTGTTATACATCCAAGCTAGAACCCTATTGCATTTTTTAGGTGGTATTACCACAAAGCATGAGTGCTGCTAGCACTGGGAGAAATGTGGTTAATTCAGGAAACATGAATGTATTTGATCTATATGATATGACATGTGCATGAAAATATGTTTGTGGACAATTACAACATTTAGTATGCTTTGTTCCACATCGAAGCTAGAACTCTATTGATTTTTTAGGTTGTAGTACCACAAAGCATGAGTGCTGCCAGCACTGGGGGAAATGTGGTTAATTCATGTGCATGAAAATATGTTTATGGACAATTACAACATTTTGTATGCTTTGTTCCACAACCAAGCACGAACCGTATTGATTTTTAGGTTGTTTTACCACAAAGCATGAGTGCTACCAGCATTGGGGGAAATGTGGTTAATTCAGGAAACATGAATGTATTTTATGTATCTGAAATGACATGTGCATGAACATGTGTTTGTGGCAAGTCTCAATAAAAGCTAGAACTGGGGGAGCTCTGGTTCACCAAGAGGAAGCATGATTTTCAACACAAGTGAGTGGCACAATAACTGTGTTTTGTCTACAGTCCAGCATGGTGAATTAGCCTCAGTGTTTTGGGCTGCACGAGTGCTACTTGAATTTGGGAGATGCAGTTTCACTGAGGGGAACCATGATTTCCAGCACAAGTAAGTAGTAAGATAAAAATTTAGTCGGGCCTACAGTCAAGCGTGGTTGTGGTATTTTTACTGTCTGCACGAGTGCTGCTTGCACTGGCGAGCTGTGGTTCATTGAGGTGAACCATGATTTTCAAAACATGTAGTAAGTAAACAAGATGATTTAGTCTTGCCTATAGTCAAGCAAGGTTGGTAGTAGTTAGGCAGTCCGGGGCTGCATGAGTGCTGCTCGCACTGCGGGAGCTTCGATTCATAGAGGGAAACCATGAATTTAAACACATGTAGTAAGTAAGCAAGATAATTGTGTCTTGTTTACAGTCAAGCATGTTGGTAGCAGTTCCACCGCATGGGGCTGCACGAGTGCTGCTCGCACTGGTTAGCTGCGGATCATTGAGGAGAACCATGATTTTCAAACGCATGTACCTGGCAAGATCATTTAATCGTGCCTATAGTCAAGCATGGCGGTGGTAGCCTGGTGGACCGGGGCTGCATGAGTGCTGCTCGCACTGGGTAGTTTCTATTCAGTGAGGGGAACAATGATTTTAAACACATGTAGTAAGTAAACAAGATACATTTGGTCTTGCTTACAGTCAAGCATGTTGGTAGTAGCCACATGGCCTGGGGCTGCATGAGTGCCACTTTTGCTGGGGAGCTTCGGTTCATTGAGGGGAACCATGGTTTTCTACACAACTAAGTAGCATAATAACTTAGTCTTGCCTACAGTCAAGCATGGTGGTAGTAGTCAGGCGGTCTGGGGCTGCATGAGTGCTGCTCACACTGGGGAGCTGCGGTTCATTTATGAGAACAATGATTTTTAACACATGTCGTAAGTAGGCAAGATCATATTGTTTTGTTTACAATCCAGCATGGTGTGGGTAGCCTCAGGGTCTGAGGCTGCATGAGTGCCGCTCACACTGGGGGAGCTTCGGTTCATTGAGGGGAACCATGGTTTTCTACACAACTAAGTAGCAAGATCATTTATTGTAGCCAACAGTCAAGCACAGTGGCGGGATCCTGGCGGTCTGGTGCTGCACGAGTGCTGCTTGCAGGGGAAGCTGCGGTTCAATTAGGGGCAACATGGTTTTCAACACAAGTGAGTAGGAAGATAACTGTGTATTGCTTACATTTAAGTATGGTGGGAGTAGTCAGGCGGTGTGGGGCAGCATGAGTGCCGCGTTTGCTGGGGAGCTTCGGTTCATTGAGGGAAACCATGGTTTTCTACACAACTAAGTAGCAAGATAACTTAGTCTTGCCTACAGTCAAGCATGGTGGTAGTAGTCAGGCGGTCTGGGGCTGCATGAGTGCTGCTCACACTGGGGAGCTGCGGTTCATTTAGGAGAACAATGATTTTTAACACATGTCGTAAGTAGGCAAGATCATGCGAGCATGGTGTGGGTAGCCTATCAGTCTGGCGCTGCATGAATGCTGCTCGCACTGGGATCCCCTTGATCACCCCCTGGGAGGTGAGGGGAGCAGTGGGCAGCAGCGTAGCCGCGCCCGGGAATCATTTTTGGTGATTGAACCCCCAATTCCAACCCTTGATGCGGAGTGCCAAGCAGGGAGGTAATGGGTCCCATTTTTATAGTCTTTGGTATGACCCGGCCGGGGTTTGAACTCACAACCTACCGATCTAGGAGAACAATGATTTTCAAAACATGTCGTATGTAGGCTGGATCATATTGTTTTGTTTACAATCAAACATGGTGTGGGTAGCCTCAGGGTCTGAGGCTGCATGAGTGCTGCTCGCACTGGGGGAGCTGCGGTTCATTGAGGGGAACCATGGTTTTCTACACAACCAAGTAGGAAGATAACTTAATCTTGCCTGCAGTCAAGCATGGTGGTAGTAGTCAGGCGGTCTGGGGCTGCATGAGTGCTGCTCACACTGGGGAGCTGCGGTTCATTTAGGAGAACAATGATTTTTAACACATGTCGTAAGTAGGCAAGATCATGCGAGCATGGTGTGGGTAGCCTAGCAGTCTGGCGCTGCATGAATGCTGCTCGCACTGGGATCCCCTTGATCACCCCCTGGGAGGTGAGGGGAGCAGTGGGCAGCAGCGTAGCCGCGCCCGGGAATCATTTTTGGTGATTTAACCCCCAATTCCAACCCTTGATGCTGAGTGCCAAGCAGGGAGGTAATGGGTCCCATTTTTATAGTCTTTGGTATGACCCGGCGGGGTTTGAACTCACAACCTACCGATCTAGGAGAACAATGATTTTCAACACATGTCGTATGTAGGCTGGATCATATTGTTTTGTTTACAATCAAACATGGTGTGGGTAGCCTCAGGGTCTGAGGCTGCATGAGTGCTGCTCGCACTGGGGGAGCTGCGGTTCATTGAGGGGAACCATGGTTTTCTACACAACCAAGTAGCAAGATAACTTAATCTTGCCTGCAGTCAAGCATGGCGATAGTATTCAGGCGGTCTGGGGCTGCATGAGTGCTGCTCACACTGGGGAGCGGCGGTTCATTTAGGGGAACAATGATTTTCAACACGTCGTAAGTAGACAAGATCATATTGTTTTGTTTACAATCAAGCATGGTGTGGGTAGCTTCATGGTCTGAGGCTGCATGAGTGCTGCTCGCAGTGGGGGAACTTCGAGGGGAACCATGGTTTTCTACACAACTAAGTAGCAATATCATTTATTCTAGCCTACAGTCCAGCTTGGTAGCGGTAGCCTAGCGGACTGGCGCTACATGAGTGCTGCTCGCACTGGGAAGCTGCGGTTCAATCAGGGGAAACATGGTTTTCAACACAAGTGAGTAGCAAGATAACTGTGTCTTGCCTACATTTAAGTATAGTGGGAGTAGTCAGGCGGCTTGGGGCTGCATGAATGCTGCCGGCACTATTGTGATATATATATATATATATATATATATATATATATATATATATATATATATATATATATATATATATATATATATATATATATATATATATATATATATATATATATATATAGTGTGTGTGTACAGTCAGGTTACAGAGG
>NC_084733.1:74041026-74043526 GCF_033978785.1 Entelurus aequoreus | reverse complement strand
AAAAAAGGTGAAATAACTGAAAAAATGTTTTATATTCTAGTTTCTTCAAAAAAGCCACCCTTTGCTCTGATTACTGCTTTGCACACTCTTGAAGTATATATATATATATATATATATATATATATATATATATATATATATATATATATATATATATATATATATATATATATATATATATATATATATATATATATATATATATATTTATTTATTTATTTTTTTCAATTAAATGCAATTAAATTATTATTTTATTTTTTCAATTAAATGCAATTAAATGCAAATAGTTGTTCAAATCCTGTATAATTTTCCTGAGGGAACTCTCCTGAAGGAATCAATAAAGTACTATCTATCTATCTATCTATCTATCTATCTATCTATCTATCTATCTATCTATCTATCTATCTATCTACACCTCCATATGTTGTTGTGGCCCCAAGGCTCGGCCAAACCAAAAATCATTCTGAGGCCCAAATGATCCTTTCGTCCAAACATTGCAGTTGAAGGCAACTATACAATGAAAACGTGTACAAGATAGCACTTTAAAGTGTGACAAATAGGAGAGAAATGTGCGTCAAAAAGTGACATAAAAAGAGGACAGGACGCCTATTTGAAAATAGGCCTCCTCTGCGTACATCTCATTTTTCTGCGTCAACAACACCCCCAATTTGGCCCTCCGTCATTTTGTCTTCATTTCGCACCCTGATGAATAATGAAGCTTTGATTCCTCCAAGGGCCGTCTGCTTGCCGAACGTCCGCCAGGCCAAGACGGTGAGACGCAATCCCTCCGCCGCCGCCGCCCACTAACCACATCATGTTCAGATGGACGAGGAGGCTTTTGGAGCGAGTCGACACCTCCCTCTCAGGGGAATGTTGATGCGGCCATGATTAATGTCTTCACAGCTTGGCTCGGCCGGCCAATGCAAACACTCGCATTGTGTCTAAACGCAAGTGTGCCAACAGTCGGGGAAATGTCAAGAATTCTCAGCCAAAATTCAAAAAAGTGTACTACTAGTACTCTCTATTGGCATGCTGCTGCAAAACGTGTTAGAAAATGCTGCTGCTCGAGTACACAAGAACTACACTATTCATTATTTATATCATTAATATTGCATATTTATACATACTAATTCAGAGTTAAGTTTTGTTCACTTACACCCCAGGTATTGTGAACAGCTGTCGCACTCATTTGTAATACACTTTTCCACCACTTGTAGCAGTAGTGGTTAGAGTGTCCGCCCTGAGATCGGTAGGTTGTGAGTTCAAACCCCGGCCGAGTCATACCAAAGACTATACAAATGGGACCCATTACCTCCCTGCTTGGCACTCAGCATCAAGGGTTGGATTTGGGCGTTAAATCACCAAAATTATTCCCGGGCGCGGCCACCGCTGCTGCCCACTGCTCCCCTCACCTCACAGGGGGTAATCAAGGTTGATGGGTCAATTGCAGAGAATAATTTCGCCACACCTAGTGTGTGAGTGACAATCATTGGCACTTTAACTTAATTTTATGCGTCAGTCAGTCAGTTATTCCGATGTATTATTAGTTTCATTACTATCTATTTATTTTACCACTATATAATTCCATGTCAATGTTTTTTTCATGAGTCTCCTCTATTGTTGTTTTTTATTTTTGTGACCAGTCTGACCAAAGCCTTGTTCATCATGTTGTTAGTTGTTTGTGCTGCTGTTTAATGTGTCAAATAAACATGAATCTTTGTGATGAACACATGAAGGTTCCGACCTGTTTAAGTGGAATTTGAGGGCCGCATTTAGGCATGGTTGGTGTTCACATTGGAATCGATATGGCACTAATTCCTGGTACCTGGGAATGGAGACCGCTACTCAACGGTACCAATTTTCAGTACTTTTGCGTGGTCTAATAAATGATAATAGTTTGATAATACAATTTAATTTTTTTATGTAACATTGAAAAATGAGCTGAGTATGCTAACTGTGCTGTCCAGTTGTTATATCGTGTTTTCTTGTACCATCTACAAGACATTAGATAGCAGTACTGTATGGGCTATCTGTGGTATGTTGTCTAACCAAAAAGTAGCTCTTATGGTTTATGTTGCGCCCTACAAAGTGTTTGTACTATAAGTATTGTGCTTATTACACACTAGCGGTTTGATTTGAAACATTTGTCTTAGTTGTAGTTTTCATTAACAAATTTGGAAATATTTGTGAAATCGCTAATGCTAATAATAATCTGTCTATGGCAGGTATAAATAGCAGCCGACTGCTCTGCTGGAGCTGTTGTCCCCGTGACCCGATTCCGGATAAGCGGTTGAAGATGGATGGATGGATGGATGGATGATTGACACCAGGTGTGGCCAGGTGCCAATCAGCCGCAGCTGAGGGGAAACAGTGCTAAGGGAGGCAAGCAGGAAACGTAAAAAAAAAATAAGAGCGCTCACAGGAAATAAAACACAAACAGAGGGGAAACTAAAATATAACCAAACTGTCAGTGACAAGCCTGGCACAAGTAAGACGAACC